>NC_036866.1:10733562-10757390 GCF_002910315.2 Salvelinus sp. IW2-2015
TACATGCTAAATAATCGTCATCACATGGTCCCTTACACGTTACAACTGTTATACCAGGTGTACTCGGTGTTACTCCAGTTTAATAACAGCTTAACTTATACAAACCACTAGTCAGTCGGTCAGTCCATCTGATATCCTGCATCACCCACGAACAAGTGTGCTTGACTGTTAGCGTGTTCGCCGTATGAACAAATGGACAACAGAGCACAGCAGACAGACAGCACAGGACGGACAGCATCTCTCGTGTTCTGTCCGTCCCCTGATTGCTTGTGCATGAATGTTATTATATGTTATCAGGAGGAGCTACCAGAGAAGCTATCAGTAGCCTCTGGTAGAGGAGAAACGCCAACTAATCTACTGAAGTGAGGATGAGGTCGGGAAGGACTGCCAGCAGGGGAGACGTTGTCCCCTGCCGCAGGCTCATTGCCGGGAGAGGCGTTCCCTCCTCTCTCCTTCTCACCACACACACATCACACACACACACACACACACACACACACACACACACACACACACACACACACACACACACACACACACACACACACACACACACACACACACACACACACACACACACACAGCACACACACACCAATAAGCGGCACGACTGGGGGGGTGGATGTGTGCAGACTGGGCTGAAGGCGGGTCCATTTCAGGCATGAAGTGGGAGCACAGAGGCTCCTTCCTGGCCTGGCTGGCTGGGGACAGACTCGGGGAACGCACAGGAAGCGTCTGGTCTACATTCCCCACAGTGGCGGCACTGTGCAGAACACACACATACACACACAAGCACGGCACACACACACACAGACCCCTCCACAAGTAGGCACACACATACTGTAAGCATACCACACAGTTTTTGTATTGCTATCCTTGTGAGGACCAAGAATTGATACCCATCCAAAATCCTATTTTCCCTAACCCTAACCCTAACCTAACCATACAATAGCCCTAAACTTAAGCCTACACTTAACCCAAACCCCAAACACCTATTCCCTAACTATATCTAACTCCTTAAACCTAACCATAACCCCTTAAACCTTAACCCCAACCTTAATTTTAACCCAACCTTCCTTTTAACCTAAACCTCTAGCCTAAAATAGCATTTTTCCTTGTAAGACTTTCTGTACCCACGAGGATAAGTAAACAAAAAACACACAGTCATGTCTCTTTGATGTTGTCTGTCAGCAGCTTCAGCCACCAGTCTGAAACATACTTTGCTTCTGATAGTTCAAGCAATTGCAAAGCTGACTCACTCTAGGGTTGGTTGTGTGTGTGTGTGTGTGTTGTGTTGTGTGTGTGTGTGTGTGTGTGTGTGTGTTGTGTGTGTGTGGTGTGTGTGTGTGTGTGTGTGTTGTTGGTGTGTGTGGTGTGTTGTGTGTGTGTGTGTGTGTGTTGTGTTGTGTGTGTGTGTTGTTTATGTCTGTGTTGCGTCGGGGGGAGAAAGAATCAACATTTGGAGAAATGTGTGTGTGTGTGTGTGTGTGTGTGTGAGAGAGAGAGAGGAGGGAACGCTCTCCCGGACAATGAGCCTGCGGCAGGGGACAACGTTCTCCCCTGCTGGCATCCTTCCCGACCTCATCCTCACTTCAGTAGATTAGTTGGCGTTCCTCCCTACCAGAGGCCTACTGATAGCTTCTCCTGGTAGCTCCTCCTGATAACATATAATAACATCAGCACAAGCATCAGGGGACGGACAGACACGAGAGATGCTGTCCGTCTGTGCTGTCTGTCTGTGTGCTCTGTCTGTCCATTTGTTCATACGGCGAACACGCTACAATGTCAACACACTGTTCGTGGTGATGCAGGATATCAGATGGACTGACCGACTGACCTATGGTTTGTAAAGTTTAAGCTGTTATTAAACTGGAGTAACACCGAGTAAACTGGTATAACAGTTGTAACGTGTAAGGACCATGTGATGACGATTATTAGCATGTAAATACATTTTTTGGCACAGTATAGAATGGGACCGAAATGTCAACGGAAACACCAACCTGCTGTGAATACCCCACCAAGAGTAATTCCATAAACATAAACAGCCTCCTAACTTTGCAGCCTGACACGTGAAGTCTTCGCACACACCAGGCGCTGTGCAGTGTTGGCCCTCTCCTTGAGATTGGGCAGCATTGTTGCAGAAGTATTCATAAAGATGTCAAGAAAAGATGGAAAAATGGGTTTGCTTTTGTGCCTCTCAACAGAAGAGGGAGAAAGGTCTGAGAAATATGGATTTCACCTCTGAGCACAGCTGTGAATAGAAGGCTTTCTTTACCGTCTTTAAGGGGAATAGCTACGCTAASCTCAGGTGAGCGTGGTTGTGTCTAGAATAAAAGCACCATCACAGGTTGGAAATAGGGATGGCTTCACTTTCAGCTAACAGAATAGAGACAACAATTGGATTTCAAGACAGAAATTATCAATATGGAAAATGGCTAAATTTACATAGATATACAGTACCAGTCAAAAGTTTGGACACCAACTCATTCGAGGGTTTTTCTTTATTTTTACTATTTTCTACATTGTAGAATAACAGTGAAGACATGAAATATGAAATAACACATATGGAATCATGTAGTAACCAAAAAAGTGTTAAACAAATCAAAATATATTTTGTATTTGAGATGCTTCAATGTATCCACCCTTTGCCTTGATGACAGCTTTGCACACTCTTGGCATTCTCTCAACCAGCTTAAGTGTGTAGGTGTGTCCATATTTTTGACTGGTACTGTATGAAAACATGAAAATACTGTATAGCCTTTAATCTGACAATCAATGTGGTGTAGGGATTTACAGTATTTATGCTGCACACTGAGGTACTTGTTGCTAACACCAAAACATTTTATATAACAAAATATGCACATGTGTACACACACACACACACACACACCACCACACACACACACACACACACACACACACACACACAACACACACACACACACACCACACAACAGACCCACACACACACAACACACCACACACACACACACACAACACACACACACAACACACACACACCACACACAGCACACACACCACACAGGGCCACTGAGTAGTACAATTCAGTGAGACCGAGCGAGCCGGACGGAGTAGGAAATGGAGTGGGAAATGGTTTCAGAGAGTTGCTGTGTGGCTCAGATGGTAGAGAGACAGTGTGCAGGAAACCACGTCAGCACGCCACTGATTACTAATGTGCTACATAATACCAATACCATCACTGAGAACCCAGAACACACAGGAATACACTGTTCAATTGTTGTCATCATTATGGGAGCTTAGGGCCAAATCCTCCAGAGACATGCACAAAACTCAAAGTTATACAGGAGTAGGTGATGTAAATCATGCATTGATGTCAATGGGAAAAGTTACGAGTCTGCCCTTACTGAAGAAAGTTAACTCAGGTAACAGTACAATACATACTGTAAGACATCTTCAGACATATTGTCCTGTTTTTCTTGTGCGTAAGCCATATTTTATTTTCAATCGTGTGAGTAACGCAACACTGCCCGGGTTGAGAGGAACGGATGGAAATAGAGAGTGCATTGAGAAGTCCTGGTCACCAGCCACGGGGAAGACCCATTGGTCATAATGAACAGACAGTGTGATTCAGGAAAAGGCTGTCTCAAGAGCTTCACCAGGCCAGTTTAAGTTGTCTACTCAAAGGATACAACAACAAAGGCGGTCTGAGCAACCAGACCATGAGACTGACCCGCTGTAATGCTGATCCATATCATGGTTTATCCTGCGATGAGGTCTCAAAATAGACAAACTTCAAAGGGTTCCTAGTCCTTTACTTTTGTAACATACCCTATTATTCAATGGTTTAGAAATGAATGATTCAAATATTTTCAGATAACCATTTGGATGGCAGAATGTTTCTTGACAGAGGTCTTGCCTAAAAATATTATCAAAGTTATTATCAAACAAAAGGCTAGAATATTTGTCCTTGTGGTGAACTGGTTCTAAATAACATTTGATGTTAAATAAAAATACATAATCGACTTGGATTTTGAACTTTGGGAACAACCGCCACTGAAAAATGTATGCGTATCGGCAAGGGGATTCAAAAATCCTTAAAAGTTAATTGTTTCTTTTATAACAGATGACAGAGCAACAATAATTAACGTTGGTACGAATCGATAGAGGAATTCACTGGAGAGCCTGAAGTCAAATCAGGCCATTTGTCATCAGTAAAGTCAACAGCAGTGACCTTACCTCCTCCAAGACTGTGTGTGGTGACTAATAACGTTAATGGCTGACAATGGGTACAGGTACTGTGTGTCACATACTGTAGAATGAAAAACATTGGTCTACATTAAATACTTTGCGCATACCTTAACCCAGTTAACCTTAACCTATTGTAATACACTTCATGTGAGCTCGTCCAGGACACTGGAATGGTATGTAACCTACATTATTTCGGTCTGTTCCAGAACAGTGTCTGATAATGTATGTGTGCTAAGGTGGAGTGGGTGGGGTAGTAGGGAGTCATCTGGTTTCCTTTGGGTCTTATCCACTGTGTTAAAGACTTAGCCTGCTAAAAGAGGCTCAGAGACAGAGCACCAAAAACACCTACCTCCCAGCTGCATCAATTAGGTAAGTGTTGGCTGCACAGCAGGAGCGGAGACTCACATGCTGTTGTGATGAGTCATTAGGGCCATGTTGATGCATTTAGCATTGACCACTTGCAGGTTCTGACTAGAGTGAGTACAGCTATGACCGGAAGTTACTTTTTTGTAGCAGGTTAGAAGAATTTATGCAGCAAGCTAGGATAATTAACGTGGCAGGTTAGGAGACTTAGGTTAAGGTTAGGAAAAGGGTTAGCTAAAATGCTCTCCTAACCTGCTCCGAAAAGTCACTTTGGGTTGTAGCTGTACTCCCTCTAGTCACAACCCAACCTACCGATGCCGCTTGTTAATGATTAATATATAATGATTCATATTTCAGATGATCCCTGAAAGCATTAAAGGTGTACCCTACACAACCAGATGCCCAAGGTCAAATACATTTGAAAGCAAAGTTTATCATGAAAGAGTGTGTGATTTATTGTATGAATCATTGACTACCACTCCCATATGGATGAGGGCACTTCTGTGAACTATCAAATCAATCAGAGGTCCCCAGAGTAATCCTCTCAGAAAAACTCATACCCGGTATGATTGAAACTGATGAATGACCCCCTAATAACGGATATAGCCTAACTGTCCACTTTGACAGAGAGCACTGATAAAACCGAGGAATAATCTACTCAGCATTTACCCATCCCTGTGATCCTGGCTGTGACCTCATTCCCTGGCCCAGGTGGCGAGCAGCCAACAGCGTCAGTCAGGGCTGTGTCGAGTCAGTGAGATAAATTCATATAAGCATGTTGATGGAAGCTGTCAGAGAGAGTCCATTCATTCACTGCTCAGCAACTATGTGTGTACGCACACATACCTACACAAATAGACAGACACGCAATCAAAGACACGAGTCGCATGACAGCACATTCTCAATCACAGCTACTACGTGCTACCTGGTGATAGTTTACACGTGAGGTAACGCTGTAATACCACACACCTGATCCCCTGAAACCAATTCAGTGGGCAGTAGGGCGTTTCAGCAGGTGGCAATTTATTTTTTCCAAAACTACTTCAACGTCACCACACTCTGTAGAAGCACCAATCTGTGTGGTCAGTGTGTGAAACAGAGGGATTATAATCACTACCTGCAGAGAGGACTAATTCTGACCTCTGTCATATTCACCATCTGTCATGCCAGACTTGATAGGAGGTGGGAGGGAACAGAGAAGGATGCCATGAACGTTTAGACTTATAGGGGTATGAGTGACAGCTCGTACTAATCAGTAAGAAAATGCAAATCCCTGGCGAGGGTCTTTCAATAGTGTACATTAGTTTCCTTGAACCCTTGCCTTTTAATGACCCTGGTAGGTGTTAGTAACATGATGGAAACTCTCCAGTCCTTTCATAGACCAGAAATCATTAATGACCTATTATTTTCTTCCCTCATCTCCTTTCCTTCAGGACTAGAGCCTGGGCCCAGTTTTTTAAAACCTCTTGAAGCTAGGGGGCAGTATTTTGATGGTTGGATAAAAAACGTATCCAAAGTAAACTGCCTATTTCTCAGGCCTAGAAGATAGAATATGCATATAATTGGCAGATTATGATAGAAAACACTCTAAAGTTTCCAAAACTGTCAAAATATTGCCTGTGAGTATAACAGAACTGATATTGCAGGCGAAAACCTGAGGAAAATCCAACCAGGAAGTGCTGTTTTTCTGAAACTACTCTGTTCCATTGCAAGCCTATCCTCCATTTAAAGGGATATCAACCAGATTCCTTTCCCAATGGCTTCCACATGGTGTGAACAGTCTTTAGACATAGTTTCAAGCTTTTATTCTGAAAAATGAGCGAGAATGATCACATCGCGTCAGTGGATAGCCAGATGTCCTTAGATTTGTTCATGCGCGCGCCACTGGTAGCGAGACATTTTCTTTCTCTCTTGTATTGAAAAGTTTACCGTCCAGTTGAAATATTATCGATTATTTATTGTAAAAACAACCTAAGGATTGATTATAAAAAACGTTTGACATGTTTCTACGAACTTAACGGATACTATTTGGAATTTTCGTCTGCCCGTCGTGACCTGCACGAGCCTGTGGATTACTCAACAAAACGTGCCAACCAAATGGAGGTTTTTGGATATAAAAATAATCTTTATCGAACAAAACGAACATTTATTGTGTAACTGGGAGTCTCGTGAGTGCAAACATCCATGTTTACTCCATGTGTAACTCTGTGTTGTTGTCTGTTCAYACTGCTATGCTTTATCTTGGCCAGGTCGCAGTTGCAAATGAGAACTTGTTCTCAACTAGCCTACCTGGTTAAATAAAGGTGAAATATATATATATWTYTTTTAAAGATCATCAAAGGTAAGCAATTCATTTTATTGCTTTTCTGACTTTCGTGACCAATCTACTTTGCTGCTAGCTGTTTGTAGTGTTTTGTCTACTGAGAGCTGTCCTCACATAATCACATAATTTGCTTTCGCTGTAAAGCTTTTTTGAAATCTGACACGCCAGGTGGATTAACAACAAGCTAAGCTGTGTTTTGGTATATTGCACTTGTGATTTCATGAAAATGTAATATTTTTTGTAATTTAATTTGAATTTGGCGCTCTGCAATTCAGCGGATGATGACGAAAATGATCCCGCTAAAGGGATCGGTGCGCCAAGAGGTTAAAAGTAATCTATCAGTGATTTTGCCTATCAGATAGGATTGAATGCGTAGAAATATAATTAATAGAACAGGAGCCCCCATTCAAGTCAACAATTTGTCCCTTCTATTTGGTATTTGGTATTTTATTAGGATCCCCATTAGCTGTTGCAAAAGCAGCAGTTACTCTTCCTGGGGTCCACACACAACATGAAACATAATACAGAATGACATAATACAGAACATCATTAGAATAGAAGAACTCTAGGACAAAACTACATACATATTTTAAAAGGCACACGTAGCATACATATCAATGCATACACACAAACTATCTACGTCAAATAGGGGAGAGGCGTTGTTGTCACGCCCTGACCTTAGTTATCTTTGTTTTCTTTATTATTTTGGTTAGGTCAGGGTGTGACATGGGGGATGTATGTGTTTTGTCTTGTCTAGGGGTTTTGTATGTTTATGGGGTGTTGACTTTTCTAGGTGTTTGTATGTCTATGGTTGCCTTGATTGGTTCTCAATTAGAGGCAGCTGTTTATCATTGTCTCTGAATGGGAACCATATTTAGGMAGCCATATTCCGTTGGGTATTTCGTGGGTTATTGTCTATGTGTAAGTTGCCTGTGTCTGCACTTATTGATTATATAGCGTTACGTTCGTTTGTTATTTTGATAGTGTGTTTAGTGTTCTTCGTTTCGTTAAATAAATAAGAAGAATGTATTTATATCACGCTGCGCCTTGGTCCTCCTCTCTTCCTCCAAACGACGAACGTGACAGTTGTGCCGCAAGGTGTTGCTTTATCTGTTTTTTTAAACCAGGTTTGCTGTTTATTTGAGCAATATGAGATGGAAGGAAGTTCCATGCAATAAGGGATCTATATAATACTGTACGTTTTTTCTGGATTTGGGGACTATGAAAAGACCCTGGTGGCATGTCTGGTGGATAAGTGTGTGTCAGAGCTGTGTGTAAGTGTCAAAAGTCTAGGTGATACTGGTAAGGCGGAGTCAGGTGCAGGACACAGAGATGAGTAATAACCGTAACTTTACTCAAAAACAATATTCCATGAAGGAGACAAAATAATCCAGCTCACAAAACGAGACAACTTGACAATAACAAACACGCACAAAAATCAAGGGGAAACAAAGGGGTAAATAGGAAACAATGATTATGGAATGGAAACCAGGTGTGTACAATGTGTAACGATTTTCTTCTTCTTCTGACGAGGAATATGAAGGATCGGACCAAAATGCAGCGTGGTACGTGTCAATGTTTAAATTTATTAAAACTGAACACTGAAATACAAAAATACAAAGGAGAAACAACGAAAAAACGAAACAGTCCTATCAGGTAACAAAACACAAAACAGGAAACAACTACCCACAAACCACAGGTGGGAACAGACTACCTAAGTATGGTTCTCAATCAGAGACAACGATTGACAGCTGCCTCTGATTGGGAACCCATACCAGGCCAAACACAGAAATACAAAACATAGAACAAAACATAGAATGCCCACCCTAACTCACGCCCTGACCAAACCAAAATAGAGACATAAAAAAGGAACTAAGGTCAGAACGTGACAGTACCCCCCCCCCCCGCCCAAGAGGTGCGGACTCCGGCCGCAAAACCTGAACCTATAGGGAAGGGTCTCGGTGGGCATTTCACCGCGGTGGCGGCTCTGGTGCGGGACGTAGACCCCACTCCACCTTAGTCTTGGCCCACTTATGTAGCGCTTCTAGAGTGGCGACCCTCGCCACCGACCCCGGACTGGGGACCCTTACAGCGGGCCCCGAATAGGAGGGAGACTCTGGCAGCTCCGGACTGACGGGCGGCTCTGGCAGCTCCGGACTGACGGGCGGCTCTGGCAGCTCCGGACTGACGGGCGGCTCTGGCAGCTCCGGACAGGAGGGCGGCTCTGGCAGCTCCGGACAGGAGAGAGAACATGGAGGGAGGASACGGAGAGACAGCCTGGTGCGTGGGGCTGCCACAGGACCCACCAGGCTGGGGAGACCTACAGGAGGCCTGGTGCGTGGAGGAGGCACCGGATGGACCGGGCTGTGGGGGAGCACTGGAGCTCTGGTGCGCAGCCTTGGCACCACTCCTCCAGGCTGGATGACCACTTTAGCCCGGACCCTCCAGAGTGCAGGCACAGGTTGAACCGGGCTGTGGGGGAGCACTGGAGMTCTGGTGCATACCACTCGCACCTCTCYCTTAGGCTCAATGCCCACATTCGCCCGGCACGGGCGGAGCGCAGGCATAGGGCGCACTGCACCCTCCCAGCGCCCCGGAGACACAGCACGCAGAGCCGGCGCAGGATACCCTGGGCCAAAACGGYGTACCGGAGACCAAACACGCTGAGCCGGCACAATACGCCCTGGCTGGATGCCCACTCTCGCATGGCACTTGCGGGGGGCTGGCCTATAGCGCTCCGGGCTATGAGCGCGTACTGGCGATACCGTGCGCTTCACCGCATAACACGGTGCTTGACCAGTACTGCCCTGCTTTCGGTAAGCACGGGGAGTTGGCTCAGATCTATCGCCTGACTCTGCCAATTTCCCTGTGTGCGACCCCCCAAAATGTTTTTGGGGCTGCCTCTCGTGCCTGTTGCGCTGCCTTACCTCATATCGCCGCCGCTCAGCTTTAGCTGCCTCCAGTTTTTGTTTGGGGCGGCGATATTCCCCAGCCTGTGCCCAGGGTCCCTTACCGTCCAAAATCTCCTCCCATGTCCATTTCTCCAGATCGCGCTGCTCCTCCTTACCACGCTGCTTGGTCCTTTTTTGGTGGGTAGTTCTGTAACGATTTTCTTCTTCTTTTGACGAGGAATATGAAGGATTGGACCAAAATGCAGCATGGTACGTGTCCATGTTAAATTTATTAAACTGAACACTGAAATACAAAATAACAAAGGAGAAACAACGAAAAAACGAAACAGTCCTATCAGGTGACAAAACACAAAACAGGAAACAACTACCCACAAACACAGGTGGGAACAGGCTACCTAAGTATGGTTCTCAATCAGAGACAATAATTGACAGCTGCCTCTGATAGATAACTTTTGAAAAACTGCGCCCAGTCTCTAGTCCTGAAGGAAAGGAGATGTGGTAAGCAAAGAAGAAAAATATTATAAGGGGCCATATTACTGGATTTACTCAGCCTTTCCTCATTCACAGAGAAAGAACTGGGTCGTTCCACAAAATTAGTGCCTTTTGCATGCGTCCCTTTGATATTTTAAGTAGAAATTGTGACCAATATTGAATTGTAAAATCCTGTTATTGTAATGAACACGATGGGAGACCGAAAGCTGTTTTCAAGCGCAGGGTGCAGCAGGTGTTTATTGTAAAGGACCACAGGAGGAGGCAGGTAGCTGGGTCCAGGGGCAGGCAGAAGGTCATACACAGGGGTCCAAAAAGGCAACAGTACAGGCAGGAAAAAGGCTAGTAACTTCGTCCGGGAGATCAGACAATATGTTGATAACAGGAAATCCAATAGGCTAAAGTACAGGCAGGGAATAGGCAAAAGGTGTCATTAGTGAGGCAGGCAAAAACTATCCTACATGGGCAAAACAGCACTCCGACTAGAAGTGTGTCACAAAACAAACAATACCTCACAATGATGGGGTGCAAAGAACTGAACGAAATAGTGTGTGATAATGACATACAGGTGCGTGAACAGGTGATCAGAATTCAGGTGATTGGGATCTGGARAGTGAGCTGCGTTCAGGGGATCTACGTGTTTGAGAGTGTGAGTTGGAAGCAGACGTTACAGTTATATTCAATTAAGTGCCATTTAATATAGAACACATGGAGAATTCAATAAATCAGATCAACCCTGTTACGGTCAAACCTGTAACTTTATTTGGCACTTACTACAGTCATTTTTTAAATTTTATTTAACCTCGAGATGGAAAAACTTTATGAAGTTGAACATGTGCTCTTTATCACAGAATGTTAAAATTAGGTGAATTCAAMGTTTTTTCCCAACAAGTTACACRTCTCAAAATGCATCGAATTGGTGGAACGACCCAACTGTGACGACTCAGTGAATTTATTACTGCTGCCGCTCACCCTGTAGCTCCTCTTATATAAAGCCTCTGATGAGGACCGGGATGCTGCTTGGCAAATGAAAATGAAAACTTGCTGCAGCCAGCAGTGTCATCACTGTTGGGAACTATTGATTGGTGAGTTTAGTCTCACCATTTAAGGACCCCCGGAATAGAAAACCACTAATGAAAAAACAATTTCCCCCCCCAAAACTACACATTTATAGAGGTAAATATCAGCCAAACAATTTTGCATTAGTACTGGGAAGCATTTGTCCCTTAAATGGTGAGGTATAGTAGAGATTTACAATCATAGGGATATGGCTCAGTATGTTGCGCAATATTGCAGGCCATATCTGTTACCTGTTCACCTCCGTCACTACAAGACAAACCAATCCCACTGCCCTTCTCAGAAAAATGTCAGGTGAGTAACAGAGACAGGATGCAGGGACCTGTGTGTGTGTGTGTGTGTGTGTGTGTGTGGTGTGTGTGTGTGTGTGTGTGTGTGTGTGTGTGTGTGTGTGTGTGTGTGTGTGTGTGTGTGTGTGTGTGTGTGTGTGTGTGTGTGTGTGTGTGTGTGTGTGTGTGTGTGTGTGTGTGTGTGTGTGTGTGTGTGTGTGTGTGTGTGTGTGTGTGTGTGTGTGTGTGTGTGTGTGTGTTTTTGTTTGCGTGTGTGCGTGCGTGTGTGCGTGTGTGCGTGTGTATGAGAGAGAGCACGTCTGGTCCTAAACAGGTAATGAGTCTGACGTGGAGAAAGGCAATGGGTGAAGGGGTTGTTTGTGTGACTGAATTGGTCTTTCACGGTCGCCGGATGCAATGTTCCTTGTCTGGTCTTGACTGACAAATAAGGACATAAATGAAGCCTCTATGTAGACAGGTGGAAGGGTTACTATAGCAGCTGTGGCCTCCTTTTGTTTGAGTTACATGCTTAGTATTTTCATTTATTTAGAGCCAGCACATAAACACCCAACGTTTCGACTAGGTATTTTTCAAGGGTGTGCTGCAGCAGAGGTGTCATATGCCCATAGAGAGCACTGGGGTCATACCCCCTAAGATTTGTCCTGTTTTATTACATTTTTTAAACGTTAGTAATTTGTTGTTGTTTCTCTGTTATACTACTAGCCACCTAGCTAGCCCAGATAGGTTCCCAAGCTCCCAACCTCATAACTAGCTACCAAGAAGCCATTTCATGCTATCAATCAAGTTAGAGTAGCTAGCTTGTCTATCTTAGCTGGCATGCCTGCTGGCAAGTTTGGTAGACTTTAGAAAAGCAAGCAATTACTAAATGTTCTGAATATGTCTCACATTCCTTTCAATCTTTTACCCAGATTTTAGCATAGATACAGAGAAGCATATTTAGTTTGTTTAAAAAAATAACCACCAGTCAGGATACAGACAGATCAAGTGGTATGCTTAGATCTGCAGAAAAATAAACTTTTTGAAAAAGGAAAAAAATTCTGGGAGGACTATCCCCCAGCCATTCTCACATTCTTTTTGTCCCCTCAGATTTTTGGGGTGCATGACACCACTGTGCTGCAGCTCACCCTTGAAAAAGGCAGTCGAAACATTGGGTGTTTATGTGCTCAATTACCAAAATGTGTGGATATTCTGACACTGTCAAAAGCATCTTAGGCTAAGTTCATTGTTAGAACCTGAACTTAGCCTTAAGATACTTTTGGAAAACCGGGCCATGGTCTTGACCTGGCCCAGGGCCAATAAAAAGAAGAGAGACACACAGATTGTACAATATTAGGAGGAAATATATAAATATTATAGGCTACAGTAGGCTACTAAATCAGCTTTCCAGTGGCACTGACTCACCCAATGATGAAGATTGCTTGAATATGCGTAGCCTAGGCTGCTTACCGTACCAGTGGCAATCTCAAGATAGGCTTGAGCTACTTTGAAAAATAGTGCTGTCCAAGTTGTTGAGAAAAAATATTATATCTTTGTGAAAGGCCTTTAGCAATTCACTGACAGCTCGAAGAAAAATAGAATCCATAGAAATAGAATCCATAAATCAGGACTGACAGCCATTCTGAGCATACCCACGAGTTTACCAGTCAAATTACCAGGGTGAGATTCCAAAACACTTCACAGCTAGCACATTTGGTTCATTGTAAGTTGTGTGAACCTACGTTTTTGGTTTCCCATTAGTTCTGGGAACGAAGCCATAAGTTTCTTGACTGTTAAAACAACGTTTAATTTTACATTCTGAAAATGGAAGTGAAAGTTTTGCCTGTTTAACTTCTCTAGGGTAGGGGGCAGCATTTTCACGTTTGGATGAAAAGCATACCCAAATTCAACTGCCAGTTACTCATCCCCAGGAGATAAGATATGCATATTATTAGTAGATTTGGATAGAAAACACTCTGAAGTTTCTAAAACTGTTTGAAATCTGTCTGTGAGTATAACAGAACTTATTTAGCAGGCGAAACCCCGAGGAAAAACCATATTCAGATATATTTTTTTGAATGTCACTGTCTTTTCAATGAGGTTTCATTGGGAAACCAGATTTCTAAGCGACTTGCTTGCCGTTCCTACGGCTTCCACTGGATGTCAACGAGTCGTGAGAAAATAGGTTGAGGTTATTCCTTTTGTGTAATGAAGAAATACGCCATCTTGAAGTCGAGGCACTCCAGGTGTCCTGGACATGCTCTTCAATCAAACAGAAGGCATGCTACATATCGTTTTAATCCTTATTGAACACATATCATCCCATCTTCAATTTTATCGATTATTAACGTTAAAAAATACCTAAAGTTGTATTACATAAGTAGTTTGAAATTTTTTGGAAAAGTTTACAGGTAACTTTGAGATATTTTTGTCGTCACGTTTAAGCGTTGGAACCGATGTTTTTTGGACAAACGTGCCAAATAAATGGACATTTTGGATATATTCGACGGAATTATCAAAAACAACAAGGACCATTTGTCATGTTTTATGGGACATATTGGAGTGCCACAACAGAAGCTTCGTCAAAGGTAAGGCTGAATTATATTTTTATTTCGCGTTTTGTGTTGCGCCTGCAGGGTTGAAATGTTTTCTCTCTTTTGTTTTACTATGGTGCTATGCTCAGATAATAGCATCGTATGCTTTCGCTGAAAAGCCTATTTGAATTCTGACATGTTGGCTGGGATTCACAACTAGTGTAGCTTTAATTTGATATCTTTCATGTGTGATTTAATGAAAGTTTGATTTTATAGTAATTTTCATAGTCATTCATTTTAATTTGGCGCTCTGCATTTTCTCTGGCTTTTGCCAAGTGATACAGTAGTGTCTTGCCTAAACTCAGATTTTTTTTTATATAAATATGAACTTTACGAAACAAAAAAATACATGTATTGTGTAACATGAAGTCCTATGAGCTGTCATCTGATGAAGATTATCAAAGGTTAGTGATGAATTTTTAACTCTATTTCTGCTTTTTGTTGGTGCTCTCTTTAGCTGGAAAATGGCTGTCTTTTTTTGTGACTTGGCTCATACCTAACATAATCGTTTGGTGTGCTTTCGTCGTAAAACCTTTTTGAAATCGGACACTTTGGCTGGATTTACCAACAAGTGTAGCTTTAAAATGGTTTAAAATACTACTTTGTATGTTTGAGGAATTTAAATTATGGGATTTCTGTTGTTTTGAATTTGGCGCCCTGCAGTTTCACTGACTGTTGACGAGGTGGGACTAACGTCCCACATACCCTAGAGAGGTTAAGAGGACAACCATCTCTGCAGCACTCCACCAATCAGGCCTTTATGGTAGAGTGACCAGACGGAGGCCACTCCTCAGTAAAAGGTACATGACAGCCCGCTTGGAGTTTGCCAAAGGCACCTAAAGACTCTCAGACCATGAGAAACAGATTCTCTGGTCTGATGAAACCAAGATTGAACTCTGTGGCCTGAATACCAAGCGTCACGTCTGGAGGAAACATGGCACTATCCCTATGGTTAAGCATGGTGGTGGCAGCATCATGCTGTGTGGGTGTTTTTCAGCAGCAGGGACTGGAAGACTAATCAGGACCGAGGGAAAGATGAACAGAGCAAAGTACAGAGAGATCCTTGATGAAAACCTGCTCCAAAGCGCTCAGGACCTCAGACTGGGGCGAAGGTTCACCTTCCAACACAACGACCGTAAGCACACAGCCAAGACAATGCAGGAGTGGCTTCGGGACAAGTCTCTGAATGTCCTTGAGGGGCCCAGCCAGAGCCCGGACTTGAACCCAATCTAACATCTCTGGAGAGACCTGAAAATGGCTGTGCAGCAACACTCCCCATCCAACCTGACAGAGCTTGAGAGGATCTGCAGAGAAGAATGAGAGAAATTCCCCAAATACAGGTGTGCCAAGGATGTAATGTCATACCCAAGAAGACTCAAGGCTGTAATTGCTGCCAAAGGTGCTTCAACAAAGTACTGAGTAAAGGGACTGAATACTTATGTAAATGTGACAGTTGTTTATTTTCTAAACCTGTTTTTGCTTTGTCATTATGGTGTATTGTGTGTAGACTGATGAGGGAAAAAACAATTTTATAAATTTTAGAATAAGGCTGTAACCTACCAGTGTGGAAAAAGTCAAGGATTCTGAATACTTTCCGAAGGCACTGTATGTGATGGCTCTAAATAAATGAAAATACTAAGCATATAACTTTGATATCCTGTGAGTGCTTTTCCCTGTGGATATACTTTTACATGGACTCTTTCTGGAATTAGCACCACAAACAGCTACAAGGACTTTTGTTTTAACTCCTCTAATTTGACTCACATTCTGACAAAGATGAAAGTCAAGCCCTTGCTCTCCATTTCTCTTTCACTCTCCATTTCTCTTTCAATCTCTCTTCAGAGGAATAGAAGCAGGGGCTGGCAGGCAGAGTGAAAACATAAAGTGTAATTGGAATTCCAGTTCCCACTCAGTCGGAGGTGTGCATTTCCACAGCTTTTCAATTGAAGTCAAGGGTGACTGACTATCAAACATTGGTATCAATTTGCAGGAGTAAATTCCACTCAATGGCACTGATTGTGCCAATTTATGGAACTGACTATGTGCCAATTTATTCAACAAACCTTAAGGTAATTCCACTGTCTACTTGGGTGATTTGTGTGTCATATAGGAATAATGTACATGACAAGTCACTACTACTACCTAGTACAGAATAATTGGCAGAAATACATGACCTCAGAGTGGCCAGAGATAATGAGAGGTGCCCTAAAGACACAAGGGTGAATTATCTCTAATGACTTGCACAGTGCTGACTTCAGCTTGCTCCAGTATATGTGTGTTAGAGATGTCTCTACTACCCAGGAAGCTCCCATTCAAACTCCCATTCAACAGCTCTGCAAGCTTTTCTTGTACATTTCTTTTTTTCTTCTTTTAAAWTTTTTTTTTTACCCCCTTTTCTCCCCAATTTTCGTGGTATCCAATCGCTAGTAATTACTATCTTGTCTCGGTCGCGGCCGGCTGTGACAGAGCCTGGGCGCGAACCCAGAGACTCTGGTGSCACAGCTAGCGCTGCGATGCAGTGCCCTAGACCACTGCACCACCCGGGAGGCCCTTTTCTTTTCTTGTACATTTCTATTTAGCTTTTTTGGAAGTACATACCAGCCTTAAATTAAGACAGCAGCTCAGCGAAACTCCATATTTGGTGAGTAACGAAGGTATTTTGACATAATGCTTGCAGAGCTGTCTAATAGGAGTGTGAATTGGTTTTTTCTGGGCGTTAGAGAGGAGACCCGTCATACTCAATTCTCAACATCTCTAACGAGCAGATACTGGGGTAACTTCAGCTTTATATTACTATGGTTAACAATTATGAGTAGTAGGATGAAATTAATTGAAATTTGCCCCAATGTCAGAAAATTACATGCATTTTTAAAATCCAAATATCAGCATTAATTACTACATGGATGCTTCTGGCTTAGGGGAGAGTGGGGTAAGTTGAGAAATGTTTTACATTCAGCATCAGTATGTCAAGCGAAATATAGTATTATTTCTAACAAATATATTTACATATACACTACATGACCAAAAGTTTCTGGACACCTGCTCGTCGAACATCTCATTCCAAAATAATGAGCATTAATATGGAGTTCTCCTCCATTTGCTGCTATAACAGCCTCTATTCTTCTGGGAAAGCTTTCCACTAGATGTTGGAACATTGCTGCGGGGACTTGTTTCCATTCAGCCACAAGAGCATTAGTGAGATCAGGCACTGATGTTGGGCGATTAGGCCTGGCTCGCAGTCGGCGTTCCAATTCATCCCAAAGGTGTTCGATGGGAGCCTCGATGGGGTCAAGGCTCTGTGCAGGCCAGTCAAGTTCTTCCACACCGATCTCGACAAACCATTTCTGTATGTACCTCGCTTTGTGCATGGAGGCATTGTCATGCTGAAGCAGGAAAAGGCCTTCCCAAAACTCTTGCAACAAAGTTGGATGCATAGAATCGTCTAGAATGTCATTGTATGCTGTRGCGTTAACATTTCCCTTCACTGGAACTTGGGGACCTAGCCCGAACCATGAAAATCAGCCCCAGACCAATGTTCATCCTCCACCATACTTTATAGTTGGCACTATGCATTGGGGCAGGTAGCATTCTCCTGGCATCTGCCAAACCCAAATTTGTCTGTCGAACTACCAGATGGTGAAGCGTGATTCATTACTCTATAGAACACGTTTCCACTGCTCTAAAGTCCAATGGCGACAAGCTTTACACTACCCCAGCCAACACATGGCATTGTGCATGGTGATCTTAGGCTTGTGTGTGGCTGCTCGGTCATGGAAACCCATTTCATGAAGCTCCCGACGAACTTGGTGATGCAGTGTTGCAACCGAGGACAGACAATTTTTACGCGATAAGCGCTTCAGCACTCAGTGTTCCCGTTCTGTGAGCTTGTGTGGCCTACCTTTTCGCGGCTGAGTCGTTGTTCCTCAGACATTTCCACTGCACAACAACAGCACTTACAGTTAACCGGGGCAGCTCTACCAGGGCAGAAATTTGACTGACTGACTTGTTGGAAAGTTGGCATCCAATGGCGGTGCCACGTTGAAAGTCACTGAGCTCTTCAGTAAGGCCATTCTACTGCCAATGTTTGTCTATGGAGATTGCATAGCTGTGGCTCGATTTTATACCCGTCAGCAACGGTTGTGGCTGAAATATCTGAATCTACTAATTTGAAGGGGTGTCCACCATATATACAGTTGAAGTCAGAAGTTAACATACACTTAGGTTGGAGTCATTAAAATTCGTTTTTCAACCACTCCACAAATGTCTTGTTAACACCAGGGGGTGCTATTTTCACTTTTGGGGAAAATCGTATGATATTTAAACGGCCTCGTACTCAATTCTTGCTCGTACAATATGCATATTATTATTACTATTGGATAGAAAACAGTCTCTAGTTTCTAAAAGCGTTTGAATTATTTCTCTAAGTGAAACAGAACTCTTTTTACAGACATTTTCCTATCCGGAAGTGAGATTTCCAAATGCGAAGTCTCTCTTTAAGACCTTGTCTATAAAAGGGCATGTCACTTATGACTGTAGAAACACGTCATACACCTTCCCCTGGGTGTCATGCGGAAGTGAGAGCAGAAATGAGTTGATTTATCTCGTTCAGGGGTTGTATACAACCTCTTGGAGTGAGAAGTGCGCACTTATTTTTTTTGGAAGGCGCGAAGTTGGATCTGGAGTAGCCTCCTGGAAAAACCGCTCGTTATAGGTGAATATGATCTCTGGCTTCGATTTTATTTGATACATGTCACAATATCATTCTAAAGTATGTTTTTCAATATACTTTAATTATATTATTGAAATGTATTCTGGACTTTAGACGTGATGCGACGCAAGAATTTTGTCAAGACGGAGAGGTTAGCACAGCACGGCCAGTGTGCTTGCTAATCAAGAGGGAAATCGTTTGTTCTGGTTCCAAATAAAGACGGTTCTGAACAAAGGACCCCTTGGAGAACATTTCTGATGGAAGATCAACAAAGATAAGGCCCAATTTGGGGATACTATTTCATATATCTGTCGAACTGTTGCTATCGCTAGCGTTTGACTAGAATCAATGCTGCTGTGTGTTAGCTATGTTAGTAAGCTAATATAACGATATATTGTGTTTTCGCTGTAAAACACTTCAAAAAATCGGAAAATTGGCTGTATTTCGCAAGATATTTGTCTTTCATTAGCTATCCACCATATATTTTCTGAAATGTTTTATGATGAGTAATTAGGTAGTTGACGTTGGTGTCTGTATTTACTCTGGCTACTCCCATGCGATTTCTGACTGTAGCTATGGTGGTAGCTATGATGGTAGCAGTAATGTAAAACTCGATTTATAGCTAAAATATGCACATTTTTCGAACAAAAACACTAGATTTATTGTTGTAACATGTTTATAGGACTGTCATCTGATAGTTTTTTTCTAGGTTATTTTAGGTTGGTTCTAGCGTTAGTTAGGTTGGCTTGTGCATGCTACCTGCATGCTACCGTTGACTGCTGAAAAACTGTCTGTCTGTCTTTTGTTATTTGGTGGTGAGCTAACATAATATATGTTGGTGTTTCGCTGTTAAACATTTTAAAAATCGGATATTGGCTCTATTCACAAGATCTTTGTCTTTCATTTGCTATCCACCATATATTTTTCTGAAATGTTTTATGATTGTTGTTAATTAGGTAGTTGACGTTGCGTGTCTGTATTACTCTGGCTACTACCGTGCGATTTCTGACTGTAGCTATGATGGTAGGCTAATGTATAAAACTGATTTATAGCTAAAATATGCACATTTTTCGAACAAAACATAGATTTATTGTGTAACATGTTATAGGACTGTCATCTGAGGTAGTTTTTTCTAGGTTATAGGTTGGTTCTAGGTTAGTTAGGTTGGCTTGTGCATGCTTACCTGCATGCTACCTGTTGCTGTGAAAAAACTGTCTGTCTGTCTTTTGTATTTGGTGGTGAGCTAACATAAATATATGTGGTTTTTTCTCTGTAAAACATTTTTAAAAATCGGATATGTTGGCTGAATTCACAAGATGTTTATCTTTCAAATGCTTGTATTGGACTTGTTAATGTGTGAAAGTTAAATATTTCAAAAAAAAAAATATTTAATTTGCCGCTAGCGGAACTCCTGCCTAGACAGGTTAACAAACTATAGTTTTGGCAAGTCGGTTAGGACATCTAACTTTATGCATGACACAAGTAATTCTCCAACAATTGTTAACAGACAGATTATTTCCCTTATAATTCACTGTATCACAATTCCAGTGGGTCAGAAGTTTACATACACTAAGTTGACTGTGCCTTTAAACAGCTTGGAAAATTCCAGAAAATTATGTCATGGCTTTAGAATCTTCTGATTGGCTAATTGCATCATTTGAGTCAATTGGAGGTGTACCTGTGGATGTATTTCAAGGCATACCTTCAAACTCAGTGCCTCTTTACTTGACATCATGGGGAAATCTAAAGAAATCACCAAGACCTCAGAAAAGAAATTGTAGACCTCCACAAGTCTGGTTCATCATTGGGAGCAATTTCCAAACACCCGAATGTACCACGTTCTCATCTGTACACCTTGGGACCACGCAGCCATCATACCGCTCAGGAAGAGACACAGATCTGTCTCCTAGAGATGAACGTACTTTGGTGCGAAAAGTGCAAATCAATCCCAGAACAACAGCAAAAGACCTTGTGAAGATGCTGGAGGAAACAGGTACAAATGTAGCTATATCCACAGTAAAACCACAAAGTTGGATGCATAGAATCGTCTAGAATGTCATTGTATGCTACAGCATACAATGACAACGAGTCCTATATTGACATAACCTGAAAGGCCGCTCATCAAGGAAGACAACACTGCTCCAAAACCACGATAAAAAAGCCAGACTACGGTTTGCAACTGCACATGGGGACAAAGATYGTACTTTTTGGAGAAATGTCCTCTGGTCTGATGAAACAAAAATAGAACTGTTTGGCCATAATGACCATCGTTATGTTCGGAGGAAAAAGGGGGAGACTTGCAAGTCGAAGAACACCATCCCAACCGTGAAGCACGGGGGTGGCAGCATCATGTTGTGGGGGTGCTTTGCTGCAGGAGGGACTGGTGCACTTCACAAAATAGATGGCATCATGAGGTAGGAAAATTATGCGGATATATTGAAGCAACATCTCAAGACACCAGTCAGGAAGTTAAAGCTTGGTCGCAAATGGGTCTTCCAAATGGACAATGACCCCAAGTATACTTCCAAAGTTGTGGCAAAATGGCTTAAGGACAACAAAGTCAAGGTATTGGAGTGGCCATCACAAAGCCCTGACCTCATCGTACAGAATATTTGTGGGCAGAACTGAAAAAGCGTGTGCGAGCAAGGAGGCCTGCAAACCTGACTCAGTTACACCAATTCTGTCAGGAGGAATTGGCCAAAATTCACACACTGTCACGCCCTGACCAGAGTTTTCTTTGTATGTTTTATGTTTTGGTTGGTCAGGGTGTGATCTGTGTGGGCATTCTATGTTGTTTGTCTGGTTTGTCTATTTCTGTGTTTGGCCTGATATGGTTCTCAATCAGAGACAGGTGTTTTGCGTTGTCTCTGATTGGGAACCAAATTTAGGTAGCCTGTTTTGTATTGTGGGTTATTGTCTATGTGTAGTGTTTGTGTCAGCACTAGTTTTGATTAGCTTCACGTTCGTCGTTTATTGTTTTGTATTAGTTTGTCAAGTGTTCTTCATTTTCGTCTTTGTTAAATAAATCAAGAATGTATTCATTTCACGCTGCGCCTTGGTCCTCCTCTCTTCAACGTTACGACGATCGTGACACACACCTTATTGTGGGAAGCTTGTGGAAGGCTACCCAAAATGTTTGACCCAAGTTAAACAATTTAAAGGCAATGCTACCAAATACTAATTGACTGTATGTAAACTTCTGACCCACTGGGAATGTGATGAAAGAGATAAAAGCGGAAATAAATCATTCTCTCTACTATTTTTCTGAAATAAAGAATACAACACATTCTTAAAATAAAGTGGTGATCCTAACTGACCTAAGACAGGGAATTTAAACTAGGATTAAATGTCAGGAATTGTGAACATTTTTGTTTAAATGTATTTGGCTAAGGTGTATGTAAACTTCCAACTTCAACTGTATATATATAGTATATTTCAGGATGTTGTGTATCCCTGGAAATAATCAGAATGAATGTAAACATAACAGTTTTGAAAACATATCCTGTCCAAAATAAGTGGTCTCTTGGCACAACTTTACCTGGATATGGGGTAAATTGATCATATGGACAAGGTAAATTGAGAAACTTTGATGGAAGTGAGTGATGGTGTCCTGTGACTGTTGATGATGGTGCTGGTAGGTCAAAGTATAATTTATGGGATGGGGTTGTGGTATATTGTACATATTAAATGCATGAATACATTCAGATACAGTGCCTTCAGGAAGTATTTACACCTGCAACCCCTTTTTCCACATTTTGTTGTGMTACAAAGTGGGATTAAAATGGATTTGTTATTTTTGTCAACGATCTACACAAAGAGTGGAAGAAATTTGAACGTGTACATTAGATAAGTATTCAAACCCCTGAGGCAATATGCCTTCCACACCATTTTCCCATGATCCTAAATTCTTCAAGCCTAGTCAAATTGGTTGTTGATCATTGCTAGACAACCAATTTCAGGTCTTGCCAAAGATTTTTAAGCAGATTGAAATCAAAATTGTAACCCGGCCACTTGGGAGCATACACTGTCTGCCTTGCGTTTTAGGTTATTGTCCTGCAGAAAGGTGAATTAATCTCCCAGTCTCTGGTGGAAAGCAGACTGAAGGAGCGGGACTCTAACCCGGAAGCTTATAAGAAATCCTGCTATACCCTCTGATGAACCATCAAACAGGCAAAGCGGTCAATACATGACTAAGATTGAATCGTACTACACTGGCTCTGACACTTGTTGGATGTGGCAGGGCTTGCAAACTATTACAGACTACAAAGGGAAGCACAGCTGCGAGCTGCCCAGTGACACGAGCCTACCAGACAAAGCTAAATTACTTCTATGCTCGCTTCGAGGCAAGTAACACTGAAACATGCATGAGAGACCTTTAACTTCTCTGGGATATGTGGGACGGTAGCGTCCCACCTAACCAACAGCCAGTGAAATTGCAGGGCGCCAAATTCAAAACAACAGAAATCTCATAATTAAAATTCCTCAAACATACAAGTATTATACACCATTTTAAAGATAAACTTCTCGTTAATCCAGCCAAAGTGTCTGATTTCAAAAAGGATTTASGGCGATAGCACACCTTACGATTATATTAGCTCAGTACATAGCCACAGAAAAACACAGCCATTTTTCCAGCCAAAGAGAGGAGTAACAAAAAGCAGAAATATAATTAAAATTTAACAATGGAAATGTGAAAATAAAGTTAGATTGAGTAGAGGTAAGGAGGAAATTAGAGGGGGTATAGGTAAGGAATAAATTAGAGTGGGTACAGGTTTGTAGGAAATTAGAGGGGGTGCCACAGAAAAACACAGCCATTTTTCCAGCCAAAGAGAGGAGTAACAAAAAGCAGAAATATAATTAAAATTA
>NC_036866.1:10758585-10917649 GCF_002910315.2 Salvelinus sp. IW2-2015
CACTTCCTGTTTGGATTTTTCTCAGGTTTTTGCCTGCCATATGAGTTCTGTTATACTCACAGACATCATTCAAACAGTTTTAGAAACTTCAGAGTGTTTTCTATCCAATAGTAGTAATAATATGCATACAGTATATTAGCATCTGGGACAGAGTAGGAGGCAGTTCACTCTGGGCACGCTATTCATCCAAAAGTTAAAATTAAGACCTTTAACTTCTTATGGCTGCAGGGGCAGTATTGAGTAGCTTGGATGAAAGGTGCCCATATCAAACGGCCTGCTCCTCAGTCATAGTTGCTAATATTTGCATATTATTAGTAGTATTGGATATAAAACACTCTAAAGTTTCTAAAACTGTTTGAATTATGTCTGTGAGATTAACAGAACTCATATTGGCAGGCAAAATCCTGAGTTGAAATCAAAACAGGAAGTCAGGAATCTGAGCTTGTATGTATTCACCAGAGTCCCCAATGAAATCACCTTGAGATATGAATGATTGTGCACTGCCTATGGGTTCCACTAGATGTCAACCATCAATAGAAATTATAATGAGACTTCTATGGTGTTGTGGGAGTGAATGATAGCAGAATCAGTCAGGTGTCTGGCAGTCAGCCATTTTCTGATCATGCTTATTCCTCATGGTAGTCACTTGCGTTCCATTGCTCATGAAGACAAGAAAGAATACTCCGGTTGGAACTTTATTGAAGCTATATGTTAAAAACATCCTAATGATTGATTCTGTACTTAGTTTGAAATGTTCCTTCGACCGGTAATATCACTTTTTGAAGTTTTTGTCCGATATAACGCTGACCAGAATTAGCGTTTGGATATGTATACCAAACGCGCTAACAAAAGGTATTTGGACATAAATAACGGATTTTTTTCGAACAAAATAAACATTTATTTTGGACATTTACATTTACATTTAAGTCATTTAGCAGACGCTCTTATCCAGAGCGACTTACAAATTGGTGCATTCACCTTATGGGATTCCTGGTGTGCTTTCTGATGTAGATCATCAAAGGTAAGGGAATATTTATCATGTATTTTCTTGTTTATGTTGACGCCATCTTTGCGGCTGTGGTGTTTTACTTTTGAGCGCCGTCTCAGATTATAGCGTGCGTTTCTTTTTCCGTAAAGTTTTTTTTAAATCTGACACAGCGGTTGCATTAAGGAGGAGGTATATCTATAATTCCATGTGTATAACTTGTATTATCATCTATATTTATGATGAGTATTTCTGTTGAAACAATGTGGCTATGCAGTCACTTGATGTTTTTGCAACTAGTGAATCTAACGCCTCAATGTAAACTCAGATTTTTTKATATAAATATGAATTTAATCAAACAAAACATGCATGTATTGTGTAACATGAAGTCCTATGAGTGTCATCGGATGAAAATAATCGAAGGTTAGTGATTAATTGTATCTCTATTTGTATCTCTATCTATTTTGTGAAGCTATCTTTAGCTGGAAAAAATGGCTGTGGTTATTGTGGTTTTGTGGTGACCTAACATAATCGTTTGTAGTGCTTTCGCTGAAAAGCCTATTTGAAATCGGACACTTTGGTGGGATTAACAACAACACTTTGGTGGGATTAACAACTCTCCTTCCAGTTCTCTGCTGCCAATGACTAGAACGAACTGCAAAAATCTCTGAAGCTGGAGACTCTTACCTCCCTCACTAGCTTTAAGCACCAGCTGTCAGAGCAGCTCACAGATCACTGCACCTGTACATAGCTCATCTGTAAATAGCCCATCCAATCTACCTCATCCCCATACTGTATTTATTTATTTATCTTGCTCCTAACAAGTAACAACACATCTGCCATGCTGCCCCTCTGGGGTGCATGCTCAGTCCCCTCCTGTCCTCCCTGTTCACTCATGACTGCTTGGCCAGGCACGACTCCAACACCATTAATAAGTTGGCCGAAGACACAACAGTGGTAGGCCTGATCACCGACAACAATAAGACAGCCTATAGGGAGGAGGTCAGAGACCTGGTCGTGTGGTGCCAGGACAACAATCTCTCCCTCAACATGACCAAGGCAAAGGAGATGATTGTGGACTACAGGAAAAGGAGGACCGAGCACGCCCCCAATCTCATCGACGGGGCTGTAGTKGAGCAGGTTGAGAGCTTCAAGTTCATTGGTATCCACATCAACAACAAACTATCATGGTCCAAACACACCAAGACAGTCGTGAAGAGGGCACGACAAAGCCTATTCCCCCTCAGGAGACTGAAAAGATTTGGCATGGGTCCTCAGATCCTCAAAACGTTTTACAGCTGCACCATCGAGAGCATCCTAACTAGTTACATCACTGCCTGGTATGGCAACTGCTCGGCCTCCGACCTCAAGGCACTACAGAGGGTAATGCGTATGGCTCGGTACATCACTGGGGACAAGCTTCCTGCCATCCAGGACCTCTATACCAGGCAGTGTCAGAGGAAGGCCCTAAAAATTGTCAAAGAGTCCAGCCACCCTAGTCATAGACTGTTCTCTCTGCTAACGCACAGCAAGCGGTACCGGAGCGCCAAGTCTGGGTCCAAAATACTTCTTAACAGTTCTACCCCCAAGCCATAATACTCCTGAACAGCTAATCAAATGGCTATCCAGACTATTTTCAATGCCCCCCCCCGCCTTTTACGCTGCTGCTACTCTCTGTGTATTTTCTATGCATAGTCACTTTAACTCTACCAAATGTACATGCACATATTACCTTGACTAACTGATGCCCCCGCACATTGACTCTGTACCGGTACCCCCTGTATATAGCCTCACTATTGTTATTTTACTGCTGCTCTTTAATTATTTGTTACTTACATTTTTTTACTCATCTATTTTTCTTAAAACTGCATTGTTGTTTAAGGGCTTGTAAGTAAGCATTTCAACTGTTGTATTCGGCATGTGACAAATACATTTATTTTAAATTTTTATTTGATCCAGGTATTCCACTAGGATTTTGCCTGAGCTTAGCTCCATTCAATTTATTTTGAAATCCTGAAAACTCCCCAGTCCTTAACAATTACAAGTATACCCATAACATTATGCAGCCGCCATCTTGCTTGAAAACATGGAGAGTGGTATTCAGTAATATGTTGTATTGGATTTGCCCCTAACATAACACTTAGTATTCAGGACAAAAAGTTAATTGCTTTGCCATATTTTTTGCAGTATTACTTTAAATAATTGTTGCAAACAGGATGCATGTTTTGGAATATTTTTATTCTGTTCATGCTTCATTCTTTTCACTCTGTCAATGAAATTAGTATTGTGGAGTAGCTACAATGTTGTTGATCCATCCTCAGTTTTCTCCAATCACAGCCATTAAATCGAATCATTTTAAAGTCACCGTTGGCCTCATGGTGAAATCCATGAGCGGTTTCCTTTCTCTTCTGCAACTGAGTTAGGAAGGAAGCCTGTATCTTTGTAGTTACTGGGTGTATTGATACACCATCCAAAGTGGAATTAATAACTTCACCAAAGGGATCTTCAATGTCTGCTCATTTTTTTTTACACTTTTACCAATAGGTGCCCTTCTTTGAAAGGCTTTGGAAAACCTCCCTGGTCTTTGTGGTTGAACCTGTGTTTGAAATGCACTGCTCGACCTAACAGATAATTGTATGTGTGGGGTACAGAGATAAGGTAGTCATAAAAAAATAATGTTAAACACTATTATTGCACACAGTGAGTCAATGTAACTTATGTGACTTGTTAAGAAAAGTGTTACTCCTGAAGTTATTTAGGCATGCCATAACAAAGGAGTAGAATACTTCAAGACATTTAAACTTTTCATTTTTTAGTAACTTGTAAAAATTTTGAAAACATAATTCACTTCCACATTATGGGGGTTGTGTGTAGGCCAGTGACACAAAATCTAAATTTAATCAATTTTAAATTCAGAGCTGTAACAACAACATTTGGAAAAAGTCAAGGGGTGTGATGACTTTGAAATCACTGTAGCTCTCTCTGTTCAATATCACTTACCCTTCCATTTCTTGACCAGTTGTCTGGAACAGGGCTGTTGTTTCCATGTGCATTCGAGACTACTAAGCCCATGAAACTGGTCCGCAAAATTCTTGGCATGTTTAGCAAGCTCAGACTCCATGTCATCAGATAAGATGTTGCATGCCTTTACTACTCTATCATAGCCTCTCTTTCACAGAGGTAAATGTTTTCATCCTTTGCTGCTGCTCGGATGGACTTCTTCCCCACTGGGCAAAAAATTGTTGAATCAACATTGTTTCCACATCATTTTTATTTTAAAAATCAATGTGATGAAGTTGAATCAATGTGGAAAACTGATTGGATTTGTAAAAAGTGAACAACATAAGGGAATTTWGTATTTTTTTCACCCAACTTTTAACCTAAATCTAATGATGGTAAAATGTTTAATTGAAATTACGTTGAATTCAAATTAGTTAAACTCAACCAAATGTAAATCGAAATTAAACGTTGAATTGACGTCTTTGCCTAGTGGGTCCCTTTCCTCACTTCCTTGGCTGTCACGCCTGCTCACGCTCTTCCTCCCTCTGGTGCTTGAGGGAGCCAGATTCCCCAACATTACGCACTCAAGCCACTGTCATGACGTGGCCCTTTTTGGGTATAGCTAGTGGCTTCCCCCTCCCTCTCTCTCTCTCCTACACCCAGGTTCTGTTATCTCAGGTCGTAAATTCTTGGAGGAGACTCTCTCCGCCTGGCCATGCAGAAAGAGACACATAGAGAGAACAAAGGATTTCACATGGCGTACTCCTAAATCCCCAAAATAGGGATTTGATATAAAATGTCCACTTGTGGGAATGGTCCGTGGACACTTAAGGGACGGTATGACAAGTGTGTTTCATTTGGTGACCTCAGAGAGGACAGGAAACACACATGACTATATCTCTGAATATGTACCTTTCTCAATTATGGGGTTTGCATCTAAATCTTGTATAAAATGAATGAGTAAAGATAAAACTATTTGTGAAATGATGTAATATGATGTTAAACCTTTAATGCGAAAGAATTGTATTCCCTTTAAAGTGTAACTAAGTCATTGGCCCGCCCCCGTGAGCACAGACATGATCTGGCGTCATGGAACAGCACTTTTCTACTGTTACAAATAAAAAACCCTCCTCAAGAAATCCTCTTCAGACCACGCGTACCTCGATGGACACCGAGGGGGCACAGGTTGAGTTTAGACCACAGTATAAGCTAAGGTTACAATGGTTGTTGAATTCCTAATCATTCCACGTGGAGCATTGGCTACACGGCTGGAAATGGTTAAACTCTGAGACTATCAATCCGGACAGAATAAGAGCAAATCTTAGACACTAATTACTAGTCTGCAGCTAGAAATTATGTCAACCTGGGATGCGAAAAACCGACAACCGCTGAAACATCTATATGAGAAAATTTCTGAAGTATCCATTCTAACCACGAAATACTTTTGATCTTCAGGGAGGCAGAGAGAGAGACGATGGTGAACTGACTCTCCAACAGAAGGATGGATAATTCCAACAGAGATCACGATGACACACTGGGCATAAATATATATATTGATTGCAATTATTCCCGAATGAGTGAGCATTCATGTGCAAAGGATTAGCATTTCAATAAAAATAATTATCAACTGTGTAGTGACTCTTTGTCTTTCCCGCCCTTCTCAGTCCACACCCACTTCCCTTTGTCCACCAAGCCGTCATATCGGCTTAGCCCACTGGGGAACCTCCCCTATAATTTCCTTGTAACTATAACTGTTGTTTGTTCATGCATTCCTGTGAATATTTAGTTAGTAAATAAATGATTAAGACAAGTGGTGTATGGATGATTCATAGTAAAGGCTGGGTTCGTGCAGATAACTAACAATTTACGATGTTTGGAATGAGACTAACGTGAGGTAAATAATATTTCATTAATTAGAAGACTAATTGATCAGATATTAAAATATCTGAAGAGTTATATTAGGAAAATTACAACTTTGTAATCTGAAGATTTTCCTTGGTGCCCCGACTTCCTAGTTATTTACATTTACATGATTAGTTTAATCACGTAATAATAATTACAGACAATTGATTTGATAAAATAAGTCTTCCCTTGATGCCAAAGACACGACACCACCTTCAGTACGCACACCTGCCTTTCCCCGTCACGAGCATCAGCGCTCATTAGACTTACGTGGACTCAATTACTTGAGTAATTTCCTTCCTTATATCTGTCTGTTTCCTAGCTCTGTTCCCTGCTTCGGGATTGTTTGTCATATGTCCTTGTTTTCCCGTGTGCTGACGCTGTTCCTGTCGTGTTCTATGTCTGTTCCTGAATAAATGTTTGACTCCCTGTACCTGCTTCTCCTGTCCGGCGTCAGTCCTTACAGAATCCCGAAGCCATCACACGAAGCATCGGGGAGTACTGGCGTTCCGGTTGGTGGTGCCGCCAGTCCTGGGTCGCCGCCGATGGAACCGGGGGTGCATAGCCAGCTCGACGGGCTTCCACGCTCTAGMTGGCTCGAGAGGTTTCCTTGCCCCGGTTGGCTTGGAAGGCGCCCATCCCACGTTGGACCTCAGCCGGATCGTCAGGTCTTGTTCAACGAGCCGGCTCGTAAGACTGTCACATCTCTGTCATCATCAGGCTTCCACGTCGCAGTGGGATCGACAGGCGTTCATGCCTCAGCCGGATCGTCAGGCTTCCATGCCTCAGCCGGCTCGCCAGGCTCCACGCCCCTGCCAGTTCGTCTGGAGTTTACCCCATGTCTCGGCCGGCTCGCCCAGGTGGGACGCCGGGGAGGGCGCCCCTGGGGGGGATACTGTCACGCCTGCTCCCGCTCTTCCTCCCTCTGGCGCTCGAGGGCACCAGATTCCCCAACATTACGCACTCAAGCCACCTTCAGTACGCACACCTGCCTTTCCCCGTCACGTGCATCAGGGCTCATTGAACTCACGTGGACTCAATTACTTGTGTAAACTGCTTCGGGATTGTTTGTCATATGTCCTTGTTTTCCCGTGTGCTGACGCTGTTCCTGTCGTGTTCTATATCTGTTCCTGAATAAATGTTTGACTCCCCGTACCTGCTTCTCCTGTTTGGCGTCGGTCCTTACATTGGCTGCTCTCTCAAGAACCTCAAGGGAGGCATTTGTATACACGGGGTGTGAGGATGTCTGTTCAGTAACAATAAAAATGAACTATCATATGCATGACACATTGAAAAAATGAATTCACGTTAGTTATGCATAAAACTGACAAATGTAATCATCATTTGAATGGGGTACGGTGGCCATTGGCTCAACTTACCCCAAGGCAAACATTTAGACTATATTAGCCCACACAGCTACAAGGATGCACGTTCATGCTAGGTTTAGGACCTCCTATTGTAGCTTAAAGAGACCCCAACGGATGTATAAAATAATCTTAAAACTATCAAGCATTATGAAACTGTGATGGAATTTTTCATGTTTGTGCTTTTCTAATACCCAAATTCTGTGTTCATGCAAGTGACTGATTGAATGAGTCCTCATTATCAGTATGTCATTTCGCAGTACTGTAACAAACATCGTCGGGAGAAGGAGAGGAGGACCAAAGTGCAGCGCGGTACGTATCCATAATACTTTTAATCAAGATGAATACAAGAAAACAAAAACAACAAAACGACCAACGAACAGTTCTGACAGGTGCAACAAACACTAACCAGAAAATAACCACCCACAAACAAAAGTGGGAAAACAGGCTACCTAAGTATGGCTCTCAATCAGAGACAACGATAGACAGCTGCCTCTGATTGAGAACCATACCATGCCAAACACTTAGAAATAGAAAACCTAGACCTACAACATAGAATACCCACCCACATCACACCCTGACCAAACTAAAAATAGAAACATACAAAGCAATCTACGGTCAGGGCGTGACAAGTACTCCCAGACCCTTGTTTTGAGAACAAAATATATCTCCTTTTTAAAGTCTCAGCTTAGAGAGAAGAATCCTCGTGAGGTGTCACATGCATGACCCAGTACTGGACGGTCACATGAATGAAGCAAACGTTAATGATGAATTAATTATCAAGACGAATAAGCTAAATCATGCAAATATAACTTGCCTGTATATAAGGCTGCCCCAGTAGAGCTCCTGACCGACATGTGTACATGGTGCATTGAATTGGTTGTAACCTCTCCAGCAAGCTGATAAAAAATGATTAATTTAAGGTTGACTGAGTGTCCCTGTGTAGAATTTCCATGAAAGTTTGGCATCATAAAAAGGATGATTGCCTGCAGAGTTTTCCAGTGGGGGTCTGCGAGGAAAACCGGGAAATTCCCGTCTGACCAAAAGAGGACGAGAACCACCCTGATCCTTACTGTGAGCTGCCCAGGAGTAGACACATCATCCGCGAACAATTGAGGGACGGCAACTGATTTCAGTAAGTAAATTTAAATGAATTTGTTAAAAATATTTTTTTAAATTACAAAACCAATAGAATGAAGGCAAGTTATGCATAAAAAGGTACCCATAGTCTTATAGAGAGAAGGCTATTAACTATTCTTATGAGAAGACTAGTGTGAGGGCATAACGGTCCCATGGAAAGCCCCGCTGACAGTTGTCTGTAGGCATTTATAAGAGAAGAGTCTACGTGGTCTGCAGCCACTAACAATAACATGTGGTGTTACTATACTGTATATGTATAAGAGATACATATGGTGCATAGGAAGAAACAACAAGCGAATCGTTGAAGATGCACATGGGTAATAAGGGAGACTACAGAGTGTGTTTGGGAATAGTACTGAGTGAATATGAAAGTTGTGTGTGGTTGTGTGAGTGTGGAAGGATGTGTTAAGCTGATTGAAATTTGGATAATAAGCTAACTGATTGAAATGTGGATAATAAGCTGATTGAAATATGGATACTAAGCTGATTGATATATGGATAATAAGCTGATTGAAATATGGATAAAAAATAACTGTCAGGGGACTAGCTCCAGAGTGAATGTGGAGTGAATGTGAGCTGAGTTTTCCAGTTCTGTGTGAGCTGAGCCCTCCATTCACTTTTTTTACCTATGCATTTAAACTCATCAAAAAAAGCTTCCCTTTTTTCAGGACYCTGTCTTTCAAAGATAATTCGTTAAAATCCAAATAACTTCACAGATCTTCATTGTAAAGGGTTTAAACACTGTTTCCCATGCTTGTTCAATGAACCATAAACAATTAATGAACATGCACCTGTGGAATGGTCGTTAAGACACTAACAGCTTACAAGGCAAGTAGGCAATTAAGGTCACAGTTATGAAAACTTAGGACACTAAAGAGGCCTTTCTGCTGACTCTGAAAAACACCAAAAGAAAGATGCCCAGGGTCCCCGCTCATCTGCGTGAATGTGCCTTAGACATGCTGCAAGGAGACATGAGGACTGCAGATGTGACCAGGGCAATAAATTGAAATGTCCGTACTGTGAGATGCCTAAGAAAGCACTACAGGGAGACAGGACGGACAGCTGATCATCCTCGCAGTGGCAGACCACGTATAACAACATCTGCACAGGATCGGTACAKCCGAACATCACACCTGCGGGACAGGTACAGGATTGCAACAACAACTTCCTGAGTTACACCAGGAACACAGGACTGGCAAAAAGTGCTCTTCACTGATGAGTCGTGATTTTGTCTTACCAGGAGTGATGGTCGGATTCACGTTTATCGTCGAAGGAATGAGCGTTACACCGAGGCCTGTACTCTGGAACGGGATCGATTTGGAGGTGGAGGGTCCGTCATGGTCTGGGGCGGTGTGTCACAGCATCATCGGACTGAGCTTGTTGTCACTGCAGGCAATCTCAATGCTGTGCGTTACAGGGAAGACATCCTCCTCCCTCATGTGGTACCCTTCCTGCAGGCTCATCCTGACATGACCCTCCAGCATGACAATGCCACCAGCCATACTGCTCGTTCTGTGCGTGATTTCCTGCAATACAGGAATGTCAGTATTCTGCCATGCCAGCGAAGAGCCCGGATCTCAATCCCATTGAGCACGTCTGGGACCTGTTGGATCRGAGGKTGAGGGCTAGGGCCATTCCCCCCAGCAATGTCCGGGAACTTGCAGGGGCCTTGGTGGAAGAGTGGGGTAACATCTCACAGCAAGAACTGGCAAATCTGGTGCAGTCCATGAGGAGATGCACTGCAGTACTTAATGCAGCTGGTGGCCATACCAGATACTGACTTACTTTTGATTTTGACCCCCCCTTTGTTCAGGGACACATTATTCCATTTCTGTTAGTCACATGTCTGTGGAACTTGTTCAGTTTATGTCTCAGTTGTTGAATCTTGTTATGTTCATAAAAATATTTACACACGTTAARTTTGCTGAAAATAAACACAGTTGACAGCGAGAGGACGTTTCTTTTTTTGCTGAGTTGATAATAACACCACGTGGGTACAGATACAGCTTTAGAACAAAGTTCTTCACTATTAGTACAAATTTGATCGATACATGTGTTCCTGTAGTGTTTGTAAACACCCTGGTAGGTTGATTAATACCCTGAACCAGATTAMWTTACATATTCAGGTCCCCAAGAAAGTAGACCTCTCTGTTTACATCACATACACTATCAAGCATTTCACATATTATTTAGATACTGATTGTTAGCACTCGGTGGCCTATAGCAAAAGGCTTTAGATTTGATTTGATTTTGAGATATGCCAAGTGAACCTGCAACCACAACACTTCAATAACACTTGACATAAGATCTTCTCTAACCATTACAGGGATATGGCTGTGAATATATACAGTCGTGGCCAAAAGTTTTGAGAATGACACAAATATTAATTTCCACAAAGTTTGCTGCTTCAGTGTCTTCAGAAATTTTTGTCAGGTGTTACTATGGAATACTGAAGTATAATTACAAGCATTTCATAAGTGTCAAAAGCTTTTATTGACAATGACATGAAGTTGATGCAAAGAGTCAATATTTGCAGTGTTGACCCTTCTTTTTCAAGACCTCTGCAACCCACCCTGCATGCTGTCATTTAACTTCTGGGCCACATACTGACTGATGGCAGCCCATTCTTGCATAATCAATGCTTCGAGTTTGTCAGAATTTGTGGGGTTTTGTTTGTCCACCTGCCTCTTGAGTATTGACCACAAGTTCTCAATGGGATTAAGGTCTGGGGAGTTTCCTGGCCATGGACCCAAAATATCAATGTTTTGTTTTCCGAGCCACTTAGTTATCTTGCCTTATGGCAAGGTGCTCCATCATGCTGGAAAAGGCATTGTTCGTCACCAAACTGTTCCTGGATGGTTGGGAGAAGTTGCTCTCGGAGGATGTGTTGGTACCATTCTTTATTCATGGCTGTGTTCTTAGGCAAAATTGTGAGTGAGCCCACTCCCTTGCCTGAGAAGCAACCCCACACATGAATGGTCTCAGGATGCTTAACTCACCTTGTCTTCTCCGGACAAGCTTTTTTCCGGATGCCCCAAATAATTGGAAAGGGGATTCATCAGAGAAAATGACTTTATGCCAGTCCTCAGCAGTCCCTGTACCTTTTGCAGAATATCAGTCTGTCCCTGATGTTTTTCCTGGAGAGAAGTGGCTTCTTTGCTGCCCGTCTTGACACCAGGCCATACTCCAAAAGTCTTCGCCTAACTGTGCGTGCAGATGCACTCACACCTGCCTGCTGCCATTCCTGAGCAAGCTCTGTACTGGTGGGGTTCCGATCCCGCAGCTGAATCAACTTTAGGAGACGGTCCTGTCGCTTGCTTGACTTTCTTGTGCACCCTGAAGCCTTCTTCACAACCATCGAACCACTCTCCTTGAAGTTCTTGATGATCCGATAAATGGTTGATTTAGGTGCAATCTTACTGGCAGCAATATCCTTGCCTGTGAAGCCCTTTTTGTGCAAAGCAATGACGACGGCACGTGTTTCCTTGCAGATAACCATGGTTGACAGAGGAAGAACAATGATTCCAAGCACCACCCTCCTTTTGAAGCTTTCAGTCAAACTCAGTCAGCATGACAGAGTAATCTCCAGCCTTGTCCTCGTCAACACTCACACCTGTGTTAACGAAATAATCACTGACATGATGTCAGCTGGTCCTTTTGTGGCAGGGCTGAAATGCAATGGAAATGTATTTTGGGCATTCAGTTCATTTGCATGGCAAAGAGGGACTTTGCAATTAATTGCAATTCATCTGATCACTCTTCATAACATTCTGGAGAATATGCAAATTGCCATCATACAAACTGAGGCAGCAGACTGTGAAAATGTATATTTGTGTCATTCTCAAAACTTTTGGCCACAACTGTACAGCAACACCTCCCCCATAAGCATTTCTGTCTCTTCTATAGATGTTATATCCTTGTATTGCTACTGCTGTATCATCAAATGAATTATATAAGTGAGTCTCAGAAATTGCTAATATATTAATGTTATCTGATGTCAGCAAGTTATTGATTTCATTAACCTTATTTCTAAGGCCACACCAATTAATATGGTCTATTTTCAGCCCTTTCCTGGGTAGCTTATCAGAGATAGACATAATACTGAAAAGAGCAAACAAAGCAAGAGAAAAGAATATACATTCAGCAGACCACTATCAGTCTGGGTCTGTCACCTGGGACGGTGGTGGGTTTCCAGTCCTGTGGGCGCGCTACTCCTCAATCTTCCTGTGGTCCAGTTTTAATTTCTCAGAGATCATTTCACTCACTTTGTCCTCAGAGTCCAGCCAGGTCTCATGTGGAGATTCTGCAATTCCGTCCACAACCATGTTGTTCCGCCTTGATTGTCCCTCGAGGTTATCTTGGATTCACACACAGAACTTGCCGCTCTCCTGTTTCAACACATCGAGCTGACCGTGGGAGAACTGCAAACTGTTCTTCAGGTCCTGAACCTCTCTGGTCAGGTTGTCCATTTTGTTATTAGCTGAATCCATCAGTATTTGGACAAAACACTTGAAGGTATTTTCTTGTTGTAACAACTGCTTGTAGAACTCTTTTTTTTTCATTTAAAAGATCCTTCACGTGTGATGGAGACAGAGCAGGTCACAGGAAAGATTGAAAACAACAAACAGCAGGGATCTAGACAGCCACAAACCCGGGACAATAGTAGGGTCATAGACCCCTACACTAATTATCTTTGATCCTCAGACAAAGTGAGTTTTCACTATTCTACAGACCTAACTTGCTTACCACTTTTTCCATGTAGCTTATTCCTTCACACACTCCATGAAATGATGACCTCTTCCTTAATATTTAGTCACAATATTAATTTTGTTTATGGTTTCCTAGAATCAAGGGGTAGCTCAACTAACCCCACTTCCCCTACTGTAGGAAACGGCTTGTGAAATTCACCTTACTCTACAGGTTGGAAGGCAAGGTTACTGGTTGTTGATCTGTGTGGAATGGCCGTACAGAGATGCTACCAAGCGACTAGCACTTTGGGATGAGGGAAATGCATGTGTGGGAGTAAAGTKACTGAAATAGGTAATGTCTCTCTCACACCCACAACTGTTGTTTAGAGGCACACGTCACCCTGTCATCACAGATAATCTGTGTAGCGCCTGACATGAAGCAACAGAGAGGTATGAAAAGTGACACTATTGAGTTAGAACTAGAATATAGGACTTTCCTGGAGACACCATGAGCCAATGTCTTTTCTGAGAGTGGTGTGATGTACTGGCTAGTTGACAAAACTCATATACTGCTAAATCAATCAAAGGATTTACTGCTGACTATGACATTTATAAGTCTTGCGTCATCAACCTGGAGGTTTTTCACAGGTTATATTTCCAGAATTTCTCATGAAACAGATTTTCTTCTAATCTACTCTAATCATAAATGTTACTTATTTCATCTACCATTGTGGTACATATGAAACAATGTAAGAATCAATACACAAATGACTTGGCTACCTATTAAGCCTCGATTGAGCAGAACTGCAGCTAGATGCATTTCTTATGTTTTTAATCAGCTAATGATTTAAAAAATTCTAACTTACAAACCAGTCAGGAATGTGTTTGCAAATTAAGTGAAGTGAACTAGCTATCAGTTCAGTTGCCATCTTGAGTCCCTATAAACATATTGAAAAACATATTTGCTACATTTGTCATTGGCTGGCTAGCAAGTTCACCAGGATTTAAAAATATTCCGGGCCTTCATAATTTAAACATTCCTGAATTCACAATTAGTCAGTTTAGTTGTTCATCTAAAGAGCTGATAAACTCATTTGGATGAGATTGCTTGCTAGCCAGCTAGCAACGAACATTAGATCATTGTGTAAATTGTTAGCTGGATAGCTAGCTTGGCTAGTGGGCTGATAAAAGAAAACATGGCGTTGTATGTTCAAATGATTGAATWAAAAAAACTTAATAATAAAGGAATTTGTTGAATATTTTAAAATAATTTTGTTAGCACAAACATTATACTCACATTTGACAAAGTTATTCCATATGCTCTCTGTTAAATGTTCTCTGAAGCGGGGACTTTTGTCAGCCATTAATTTCTTCTTCCTCCTCTTCTTCTTTCTGGCGGTACACGCAAACAAACTTTGAATGTGCGAGATGAAAATAAAAAGATCCCAAAATGCTAAATATATTCATAATACTAACTAAAATAAACAAAACAACCTACTTTGCAAAAAAGTATAATCAGATTCTGCCATTTATGAATATCCTACATGGCGAAAGACACATTGGAAGCGGACTTCAAAATCGCCCTTCAAAATGCACCTTATTCTCTTTAGTCCTGCCTTGAAATGTGGCCACAAAAAGGCAGCATCCTTGTCGATTTGGGACAAGGCCTTTGTCTGAATTTCACATGAAACAGATTATCTACTCTATTCATAATGTTACTTTAATTTAGCATTACGATAGCATGAAACACAAATGTCCAAAATGTTTTGATGATTTATTCAGCAAATATTATAAAAACCAAGGTACGTGAAAGACTGATTAGAGATCCTTTCAAGATGGCAAAGGTAAATGTTACAGAGAAGTATCAGAAGTGACAACGTGGTTACCCATTCAATGTAGAGAAGAATGCGGAATAGAAATATGACATACTCCTTGTCAGTCAATGTTAAAGTGATATCTTTGAGGAGACCGGTTATGAAAATGCTGTGCACAGATTGCATTATTGCGATTTAAAACAAAATACAGTACGTAGTGCATATATGTTCATTGTGTTGAGTACCCGTTTTTGCTGAATATGCCCTTGAAGAAAACATAACATTTTGGGGTTTCTACATTCAATACAGGAGCATTTGCAGCCATTCAGTGGTTTGGAATGCAGCCAGATAATTTAAAGACACTTGAGAGAAAGTATAGTTGGGTCTTCTGAACCCCTTCCCTTTGAAATTTCATTGCACAATATGACACAAACGAGTGGCACTGACACTACCACAATACAACAGAACACAGCTAATAATCATATGCATATCCACATAACCTAAATGAGACAATGGTTAACCTTTCAAAAACAAAAAAAGTACAGTACAAAAGCAGCAACACAAAAACATTTAAATGACATAACCCAGAGCCAAAACTAGACGTTAACTTGACAAGCACAAAAAACAACACAAAATACAAGTGATTCAGTCTCACTCAACAAATTAAAAAAAGACATGACTTTGGCTCCGTCATCATACAACAGCAGATGACCTCTCCTATTGCATTTTATTCTATATGTTCTGGAGTGCATTGACAAGTCTGGAGTGGCTTATCCTTAACATTTACATTTACATTTAAGTCATTTAGCAGACGCTCTTATCCAGAGCGACTTACAAATTGGAAAGTTYATACATATTCATCCTGGTCCCCTCGTGGGGAATGAACCCACAACCCTGGCGTTGCAAGCGCCATGCTCTACCAACTGAGCCACACGGGACCATCCCTATTAACCTTGATATGATCTGGCAGCACAACACACTGTACACAGGTTGATGTGTCAGAGCAGTCGATTCCTCTTACCTGCAGGCTGATTGCTAGGTTCAACTGTACTTAGTCTGCTCTATAGACTCGCAGGGTACATACAATGGACCAAATCCAAAAAAGAGTGACCTCATTAGCTTTCCTTCAGATGACTTATGTACAGTGAGCTTCAAAAGTATTGGGACAGTGAAATGTTTTGTTGCTTTGGCTCTGTACTCCAACACTTTGGATTTGAAATGGTACAATAACTAAGAGGTTGAACTGCAGCTTTAATTTGAGTGGATTTTCATCCATATCGGGKGAACATTTTAGAAATTACAGGACTTTTATACATAAGTTAAGTATTTTGTCCCATATTCATAGCACGCAATGACTACATTAAGCTTGTGACTACGAATTTGTTGGATGCATTTGATGTTTGTTTTGGTCGTGTTTCAGATTATTTTGTGCCCAATAGAAATGAATGATAAATAATGTAGTGTGTCATGCTAACCTCTCACCATTACAATAACATGGGAGATTAAACTGTGTCTGTAACTTACAAATAATTTGTAAATAACTGCAAATTGACTGCAAGAAGCCCAAACTGATATAATATTTGACTGAAACATAATAATTTCAAACCTTGCTTCCATTTGTATACAATCACATATCTCTCTATTATTTGTTGGAATACTTTGGAACAGATGTCTAAAAATGTTATCACTTGGAGCTCCTTTGCTGGCGTTTTTACTGCCTTTTATGTCTAACAATAAAAAAATGATTTGCTCAGAAAATTTGTGACGCCAAATAAATTCACGGGCCGCCAGTCGGGGAAGCCTGCTCTACTGGCATATCAAAGTTCCCGAGTGGGGTTTCTTCTACTCTCTGTAGCTCAGTGGGTAGAGTATGGAGCTTGCAATGCCTGGATAGTGAGTTAGATTCCCGGGACCACCCATATGTAAAATGTATGCACACATGAATAAGTTGCTTTGGATAAAAGCATCTGGTAAATGGCATATATATTAACGTCAGCTCCAGGTAACACAGAGACAAATACAAAACTGGGTCAATATGTAGTTACAATGATGGCTAAATCCCACTCGAAAATGTGTATGTTTGTGTGTGGGCCAAGCATCTGTATGTGTAGCCCATCATCCCTCACCTGTACCGCCCTCTCCCCTCCCCCTCTGCCCACTCACCCTGCCAGAGAAGAGTCCAGCATTGGTAAACAACAGTGTTCGGGAAGCTACTCTGAAAATATAGTTTACCAAGCTACCAATTACTTCACACTGCAATGAGTTAAACTACACTAAAGCTACCCTTAAGAAAAATATAGTTCACTTAACTTCTCTTGGGTAGGGGGCAGCATTCGGAATTTTGGATGAAAAGCATGCCCAAATTAAACTGCCAGCTACTCATCCCCAGAAGATAAGATATGAATATTATTGGTAGATTTGGATAGAAAACACTCTGAAGTTTCTAAAACTGTTTGAATCATGTCAGTGAGTATAACAGAACTTATTTAGCAGGTGAAACCCCGAGGACAAACCATTCAGATTTTTTTGTTGTTGAGGTCACTGTCTTTTCAATAGCTTTCATTGGGAAACCAGATTTCTAAGGGACCTTCTTGCAGTTCCTACCGCTTCCACTGGATGTCAACAGTCTTTAGAAATTGGTTGAGGTTATTCCTTTGTGTAATGAAGAAGTAMGGCCATCTTGAAGGAGGGTCACWYRAAGTGTYCTGTTTGTTAGAAGCGYGTGAMCAGAAAGCWWGCTACAGTTGGTTTTAATCCTGTATTGAACACAGATCATCCCGTCTTCAATTTTATTGATTATTTACGTAAAAAAATACCTAAAGTTGTATTACAAAAGTAGTTTGACATTTTTTGGCGAAGTTTACACGTAACCTTTGAGATATTTTGTAGTCAAGTTTCACAATTTGGAACCAGTGTTTTTCTGGATCAAACACGCCAAATAAATGGACATTTTGGATATATATCGACGGAATTAATCGAACAAAAGGACCATTTGTGATGTTTATGGGACATATTGGAGTGCCAACAACAGAAGCTCGTCAAAGGTAAGGCCTGAATTATATTTTTATTTCTGTGTTTTGTGTCGCGCCTGCAGGGTTGAAATATGCTTCTCTCTCTTTGTTTACAATGGTGCTATCCTCAGATAATAGCATTGTTTGCTTTCGCCGAAAAGCCTATTTGAATTCTGTTGGCTGGACATGTTGGCTGGATTCACAACCAGTGTAGCTTTAATTTGGTATCTTTCATGTGTGATTTAATGAAAGTTAGATTTTTATAGTACATTTTATAGTAAYTAATTTGAATTTGGCGCTCTGCATTTTCTCTGGCTTTTTGCCAAGTGAGACAGTAGCGTCCCGCCTAAACTCAGATTTTTGGATATAAATATGAACTTTACCGAACAAAACATACATGTATTGTGTAACATGAAGTCCTATGAGTGTCATCTGATGAAGATCATCAAAGGTTAGTGATTCATTTTATCTCTATTTTTGCTTTTTGTTACTCCTCTCTTTGGCTGGAAAAATGTCTGTCTTTTTCTGTGACTTGGCTCTAACCTAACATAATCGTTTGGTGTGCTTTCGTCGTAAAACCTTTTTGAAATYGGACACTTTGGCTGGATTTACAACAAGTGTATCTTTAAAATGGTGTAAAATACTTGTATGTTTGAGGAATTTAAATTATGGGATTTCTGTTGTTTTGAATTTGGCGCCCTGCAGTTTCACTGGCTGTTGACAAGGTGGGACGCTACCGTCACACATACCCTAGTGAGGTTAACTAAAGTTACTTTGAAAAAGTACTTCACTACATCCACACTACTAGATGAAAAAATCTTAAAATGCCATAGACTACACTTTGGGGTGATATGCAACCAGAAGGTGTAAATTTGCCTATTTAACACAAAAAATATGTTTCAAGTGAGATTTACGCAGGTCTGATGCTTTGTAAAAGAAATGAAATGATTGCATATAGCACATATATTTTATTTTTGCAAAAGAACTAGTGTGTAATTCCAGTAGTTATCTACATCCCTACATAGCAAAACAAGTAATTAACTACTGAAAACACTACCAAGATTTGAATTTAGTTAAACTACCACCAACCTACTGCAAAATGTAGTTAAATCACTAGTTGAACTACATGTAGTTCACTACTCCGGGGCGGGCAGTGAATGAGCACTGATTATTAACCCTCACCTAATCTTGCGCTGATTAGAGGGAGAAAAGAGAGAGACAGACAAATCCAGACAGACTACCATGATACACAGCAAACACATTAGCACAGATAAAATACTCACACTAATGAGCTCATATTCTCTCATACATTACGCCAGGGTATTATTACAGTTTGTCAGGAATTTTCAATGTCAAGAGTTATTTTTGTTGGTGAAGGTTTGCCATTTTCTCTTATGCATGCTAACCATTCTTTTTTATACCACAGTCCAACATTTTTCAAGAATGTTAAATGTTCCAAAAAGTGAACTGAGAGAACAAAGTATGGCATTCGGCAATTTTCACCAGCAAGGTCTCTTTATGCTCCACGTTTATCATTAGCATCACTTGACATTAATGGAGTGAGTGAGATGCCTTGTACTGACTGTATTGCACACCTGTCCAGCAGGGGGCAGGAGTGGGAGCAATGTTTACAGTAGCAGTGGTACAGTACAGAAATGGTTTTGGTTCCAAAACTTTTGTTGCCACATGGCCAAACTAAGGCTTTTTTTGGAGTTTTGTTGTGACCCAGAAAGTTGTGTAGCTAATATCTTCTTTCTCTCCAGAACCCAGTCTTGAGCCACAACTTCCAATGAGTTAACCACAAAACAGACCCACCATTTAGGGAAACACATTACGAGGTCCCAACTCAGTCATCGGGTATGGGCGTATTACAGTTTCCATGGTAGATATACACTGGCCCCTCACAGCGGTAATAGAGCTGGAACACGTCCCCGTATCCATGCTCCCTCCACCAGGTACACAGCTGGCGGTTCCAGCCACAGGCCAACTGGTGGAACAGCCCTGGGTGTTCCATGCCGATCATGCTGAAGAAGTCCTGGTCCCCCAGGTGGCCCCTGAAGTGGTACTGGTCAGCCAGCTGGGCCACGTTTCTGGGCTCCAGGAGTTGGTTGTAGAGGGCCGAGGTCCGCATGGCCCCTAGGTCCAGCAGCATCACTCCACTGTTGAAGCCCGGCAAGCCGTCGGGAGGAGGCTCCCCCACACGGGACTGAGGGTTCTCCTTACGGTACTGCCAGAAGGTGTGTCTGGAGGGGAAAGAGTTAAGGGGAAGTTCAGAGAAAGAACCAAGAGGTTGTTCCATAAAGCAGGATGTTCACAACAATGCAGATAGAGAAGTAGTGTAAAGATGTGATTACCTAGTTGTGGATTAGTTGGGATAAAAGAAACAGAGATCATTAGTGCCTAATGATGTCAAATTGACACCAAAAAGTATGACACAATCGCACCTGCACTTTAAGTCAACTAAAATATTCAAATTTATAGACCTCAGTCTCCTCAAAGATATCGTTTTGAGTGAGAAGAACAAAGACTGTTTTCTAATGCTACACACCACCATACTGCTATATGCTGAAAGCCTAGACAAAGAATCCTATCATGCATTTCTACATGACCCATCCGAAGAGGGGGAAACACCGCCCTGCACCATCGGGCCTCTTCCAGAGTGGACAGCACAATCCTCACCCCCCCCCCATGATAACAGGACAAGATCCCAATCAGAAGAAACCAACCAAAAAAGTTCAGTAAGACAGCTATGCAGAATTGGCACGAAGAATAGAGCMCCCTGCTGCAGCCGAGCTAAACCAGGGAAGGCATCTATTCTTTGTTATTATCAGAAATAGAATTATTAGAAATAAAACCTCTTACCATTATGAGTTCAGTTTTAGATAAGCTACCCAGGAAAGGGTTCAAGTTAGCTCATATACATTTTTGTAGCCTCAGAAACAAAGTTCATGAGATGAGTAATTTGCTAATATTAGAAAATATTAATACATTCACCATTTCTGAGACTTACTTAGACAACACATTTGATATGGCAGTAAGAATACAAGGATATACTGTAACATCTATTGAAAAGACAGGAATTTCTACAGGGGAAGTGTTGCTATGTACACTACCGGTCAAAAGTTTTTCTTTATTTGTACTATTTACTACACTGTAGAATAATATTGAAGACATCAAAACTATTAAATAACACATATGGAATCATATAGTAACCAAATAAGTGTTAAACAAATCAAAATATATTTTATATTTGAGATTCTTCAAATAACCACCTTTTGCCTTGATGACAGCTTTGCTTTGTTGAAGCACCTTTGGCAGCAGTTACAGCCTCAAATCTTCTTGGGTATGACGCTACAAGCTTGGCACACCTGTATTTGGGGAGTTTCTCCCATTCTTCTATGCAGATTCTCTCAAGCTCTGTCAGGTTGGATGGGGAGTGTTGCTGCACAGTTATTTTCGGGTTGAAGTCCGGGCTCTGGCTTGGTCACTCAAGAACATTCAGAGACTTGCCCCGAAGCCACTCCTGCATTGTCTTGACTGTGTGCTTAGGGTCATTGTCCTGTTGGAAGGTGAACCATCGCCCCAGTCTGAGGTCCTGAGCGCTCTGGAGAAGGTTTTCATCAAGGATCTCTCTGTACTTTGCTCCTTTCATCTTTCCCTTRATCCTGATTTGTCTCCCAATCCCTGCCACTGAAAAACATCCCCACAGCATGATGCTGCGGTTTCCTCCAGACGTGATGCTTGGCATTCAGCCCAAAGAGTTCAATCTTGGTTTCATCAGACCAGAGAATTTTGTTTCTCATAGTCAGACTCTTTAGGTGCCTTTTGGTAAACTTCAAGCGGGCTGTCATGTGCCTTTTTACTGAGGAGTGGCTTCCGTCTGGTCACTCTACCATAAAGGTCACCTCCCTGACCAAGGCCCTTCTCCCCCAATTTCTCAGTTTGGTCGGGCGGCCAGCTCTAGGAAGAGTCTTGTTGGCTTCAAACTTCTTCCATTTACTAATGATGGAGGCCACTGTATTCTTGGGGACCTTCAATGCTGCAGAAATGTTTTGGTACCCTTTCCCAAATCTGTACCGAACCAATCCTGTCTCGGAGCTCTATGGACAATTCCTTCAACCTCATAGCTTGGTTTTTGCTCTGACATGCACTGTCAACTGTGGGACCTTATTTTGCCAGATGTGTGTCTTTCCAAATCATGTCCAATCAATTGAATTTACCACAGGTGGACTCCAATGAAGTCGCAGAAACATCTCAAGGATGATCAATGGAAACAGGATGCACCTGAGCTCAATTTCGAGTGTCATAGCAAAGGGTCTGAATACTTATGAAAATAAGGTATTTCTGTTTTAAATTTTTAATAAATGTGTAGGAATTTCTAAAAACCTGTTTTCACTTTGTCATTGGGTATTGTGTGTTTAGATTGCTTCTTACTGTGACTAACGCCTTTAACAGTACCCAGATTATCACTTAACCAACTAGTGTACACCAATAGTGTTGGATCTGTTACTTCCACTTGTATTGATCATATCTTCACAAATGCTCTACAGTTTTGCTCATAAGCAATATCAGTTCCCATTGGCTATAGTGACCATAACATTGTGGCATTAACAARGAAASCCAAAGTACAAAAAGGCAGGGCCTAAAGTTATTTATAAGAGATCATACAAAATATTTCTCAGCTCTCTTTTGCTGAAGATGTAAACAATGTATATGTTGGTCTATTGTGTATAAGGAGGAAAATCCAGATGCAGTACTTGGACTATTTGTCAAATTATTGTTGCCAATTGTTGATAAACATGCACCTGTGAGAACTGTTAGCGCCCCCTGGATCGATGATGAATTTAATAATTGTGTGGTTCAAAGAAATTTAGCAAAAAAGGTGGCAAACAAGTCAGGCTGCTCAGTTGATTGGTTGACATACTGTCAATTGAAAAATGTTGTGACTAAACTTAACAAAACAAAGAAGAAATTATATTACCAAAACAAGATAAATGACAAAAAACTATGGGAAAAAAATGTAAATGATATTATGAGCAGAAAACAACTAAATTCCTCTCCATCGTGCATTGAAGTTGATGGGTCATTTATAACAAAACAGTATAGCCAATCATTTCAATGACTCTTTCATCTTTTATTTAACTAGGCAAGTCCATTAGGAACAAATTCTTATTTCCAATGACGGCCTACACCGGCCAAACCCGGACAACCCTGGGCCAATTGTCCGCCGCCCTACGGGACTCCCAATCACGGCCGGTTTTGATACAGCCTGGATTCGAACCAGGGTGTCTGTAGTGACGCCTCTTGCACTGAGATGCAGTGACTTAGACCACTGATAAGCCACCAGGTATAGACAACCTAGATGGGAAACTTTAACCAAAGCCTAAAGGAGTGTGTGTGTCCACAGGTGTGGAAGGAAGCTAAAGTAATTCCACTACCTAAAAATAGTAAAGCACTCTTTGCTGGCTCTAACAGCCGCCCAATCAGTTTGCTGCCTGTTTTTAGTAAACTGATGGAGAAAATAGTGTTGAACAAATACGATGCATTTTTCAAAGAATAAGTTGAATAAGTAACTACTGATTTTCAGCATGGATATGGGAAGGGAAGGGCACTCAACTCGTACTGCACTGACTCAGATGACTGATTGACAACAACAAAAAAGGATTACAGCCTTTGATGTTTTTGATCATTATTTTATTTTTTAACTCACTTGTTATGGCTTTACATCACTTGCCATCACATGGTTGGAGAGTTACTTATCCAGTAGAACTAAGAGAGTATTCTTCAATGAAAGCTTCTCTAACATCAGATATATACAGTGCGGTATCCCTCAGGGCAGTTGCCTTGGGGCATTACTTTTCTGTATTTTTACAAATGATTTGCCACTTGTCTTAAAAGAAGATAAAATGACTATGTATGCTGATGACTGCACACTCTACACATCAGCACCTACATCCAATGAGCTTACTGAGACTCTTAGCAAGGAGTTACAGTCAGTGTCTGAATGGGTAATTAACAATAAACTGGTCTTAAATACATCTAAAACCAAAAGCATTGTATTTGGTTCAAAGCATTCTCTTAGACCTAAACCTCAACTGGAGTTGTGCATAAAGAGTGTGACCATTGAACAAGTTGAAGAAGCTGAACTCTGAGGAGTAGCATTGGATGGTCAGTTATCATGGTCAAGTCATATTGACAAAGTTGTTGTGAAGATGGGAATAGGTACAGTATGCCTGTTATAAAAAGATGCTCAGAATTTTTTGATGCAGAGATCAAAGATCAACTGTACTAGTTGTTCAGGCTCTGAGCTTGTCCCATCTTGATTACTGACAGGTAATATGGTCAGGTGCAGCAAAAAAAGACCTAGCAAAGCTCCAGCTGCCGCAAAACAAAGAAGCACACCTTGCCCTTAACAGCACTCACAGAACTAACATCAACAACATGCATGATAGTCTTTCATGGTTGAGGGTAGAGGAGAAATGTACTTCTTATTTTCTAGTCTTAAGAAACATTTGTGTATTGAAAATACTTAACTACTTGTATAATCTATACTGAACAAAAATAGAAATGCAACAATTTCAATGATTTTACTGAGTTACAGTTCATATAAGGATATCAGTCAATTTAAATAAATAAATTAGGCCGTAATCTATGGATTTTACATGACTGGGAATACAGATATGCATCTACTGGTCACAGAAAACCAGTCAGTATCGGGTGTAACCACCATTTGCCTCATGCAGAGTGACACGGGAACTGGAAACCGCTGTCGTACAAGTCGATCCAGAGCCTCATTATCTCGTCACGATTTGTGCATTCAAATTGCCATTGATAAAATGCTATTGTGTATGTTGACCGTAGCTTATGCCTGCCCCCCATACCATAACCCCACCGAGACCATGGGGCACTCTGTTCACAGCGTTGACGTCAGCAAACCACTCACCCACACGACGCCATACACGTGGTCTGTGGTTTTGAGGCTGGTTGGACATACTGCCAAATTCTCTAAAACGGCGTTGAAGGCGGCTTATGGTAGACAAATTAACATTCAATTCTCTGGCAACAGCTCTGTGGACATTCTTGCAGTCAGCATGCCAACTGCACGCTCCCTCAAAACTTGAGACATCTGTGGCATTGTGTTGTGTGACAAAAATKCACATTTTAGAGTGGCCTTTTATTGTCCTTAGCACAAGGTGCACCTTTGTAATGATCTTGCTGTTTAATCAGCTTCTTGGTATGCCACACCTGTCAAGGTGGATGGATTATCCTGGCAAAGGAGAAATGCTCACTTACAGTACAGGGATGTAAACAAATTTGTGCACAAAATGTTATCGAAATAAGCTTTTCGTGTGTATGGAAAATTTCGGGGATCTTTTATTTCAGCTCATGAAACCAACACCTTAAATGTTGCGTTTATATTTTTGTTTAGTGTATACGCATACACTTCAAACAGACATACATACCCAACAAGACACACCACTATGGGTTTCTTCACGGTACCCAAACAAAAAACAGATGTGACCCGTTTCAAGAAGCTAGGCGTATGTCGCAAGTTAGTGATGTGCGGGTTGACTCATAACCCGCAGTCTCTGCGGTTAAATCCGCGGGGCGGACGGGATTAGGGTCATTAAATATTGTGTGGCTGAAGGGCGCGTGGGTGGCGGGCAGGTTAAATAAATAGAAACAATACCTTAAATAGTCCATAAATGTGTAATTATTGTGCAATTTATATAGTCTATATTGAGGTTTTTCTTTCATTACTTTAGGCTATCTGGTATTAGTGCATAAACCTAAGCTTCAGTGCTTAACTGTACATGTACCTAATTGCCTACACAGCCAATCGCCAAATAATGCTTTTGGGAACGGGCAGAAAAAGATATCAATCCACGGAGGCAAAATGGACATTGTCGAAGTTTAATTCAATAAGACAAAAGCTGCAAAAGGAGAGTTGAAAATAAAGAGAAAGGGGGGCCAGAAAAGTAATGTGTCACGTCCTGACCATAGAGAGCCCTTGTTTCTCTATGGTGTAGGACAGGGGTGTCAAACTCATTCCACGGAGGGCCTAGTGTCTGCAGGTTTTTGGTTTTTCCTTTCAATAAAGCCCTAGACAACCAGGTGTGGGGAGTTCCTAACTAATTAGTGATGTTAATTCATCAATCAAGTACAAGGGAGGAGCGAAAACCCGCAGACACTCGGCCCCCCGTGGAATGAGTTTGACACCTGTGGTGTAGGAGGTAAGGGCGTGACTAGGGGGTATTCTGGTTTAATATTTCTATGTTGTGTTCTAGTTTATGTTTCCTATGTTGGTGTTTTGTATGATTCCCAATTAGAGGCAGCTGGTATTCGTTGTCTCTAATTAGGGATCATATTTAAGTAGATATTTTTCCCACCTGTGTTTGTGGGATATAATTTTGTGTTTGTGCATGTGCACCACGTAGTTGTTTGTTTATTTGATTTATTGTTTTGGCTTATGTTTCACTTTTGGAATAAATATGTGGAACTCAATATCCCCTGCGCCTTGGTCCCGTTCTTACGACAACCGTGACAGAATATCCCACCAACAAAGGACCAAGCAGCGTGAAAATGAGGTAAGGAACTTTTGGACTTGGGAGGACACGAGACCCTTCTTTGGCGGGAGTCTCCAAGGAGCATGGAAGGACAGCAACGACACCGGGGACCACGCCACAGAACCCCAATATTTGCTTGGGGGGGGACGAGGGGGCACATGGAGCTGAAGCGTCGACACGGAGAGTGCCAGAGCCTGTTTGGGAGTCGGAGGAGGAATTTGGTGAAAGATTCCGGAGAGAGGTGGTAGCGATGAGAATGCTGCCGTACAGGCATGCTGAAGAGCGTGACACCAGTCCGGTGCCACCTGTGCCGGATCCACGCATCAGGCCTCCAGTGCGCCTCCCCAGTCTGGTACGTCCTGTGCCCGCTCCCCGCACTCTCCCTGAAGTGCGTGTCACCAGTCCGGTGCAACCTGTACCGGCCCCACGCATCAGGCCTCCAGTGCGCCTTCCCAGTCCGGTACGTCCTGTGCTTCCTCCTCGCACTCGCCCTGAGGTGCGTGTCACCAGTCCGGTGCCACCTGTACTGGCTCCACGCACTCGGCCTCCAGTGCTCATTCACAGTCCAGAGCTTCCTGCGACGGTCCCCAGTCCGGAGCTTCTGGCGACAGTTCACGGTCCGGAACCTCCTGCGACGGTCCACGGTCCGGAACCTCCTTCGACGGTCCACGGTCCGGAACCTCCAGCGACGGTCCACGGTCCGGAACCTCCTTCGACGGTCCACGGTCCGGAAACTCCAGCGGCGGTCCACGGTCCGGAACCTCCAGCGGCGGTCCACGGTCCGGAACCTCCAGCGAGGGTCAACGGGCAGGAGCCTTCCTCTGCGCCGGTGCCCAGTCCAGGCACGGCGATCAGCCCAGCTCCAAGGCAGGAGCCTTCCTCTGCACCGGTGCCCAGTCCAGGCACGGCGGCCAGCCCAGTTCCAGGGCAGGAGCCTTTCTCTGCGCCGGTGCCTAGTCCAGGCACGGTGTCCAGTCCAGCTCCAGGGCAGGAGCCTTCCTCAGCACCGGTGCCCAGTCCGGGTACTGTGTCCAGTCCAGCTCCAAGGCGGGAGCCTTCCTCTGCACCGGTGCCCAGTCCAGGCACGGCGGCCAGCCCAGCTCCCTGGCCGGAGCCATCCTCTGCGCCGGTGCCCAGTCCAGGCACGGCGTTCAGCCCGGTGCCATGGTCGGGTTCGGGGGGCGCTACGACCCACACCGGAGCCGCCACTGACACTAGTCATCCCCCCTAACCCTCCCATTTGGTTTCAGGTTTTGCGGCCGGAGTCCGCACCTTTGGAGGGGGGGGGGTACTGTCACGTCCTGACCATAGAGAGCCCTTGTTTCTCTATGGTGTATGAGGTCAGGGCGTGACTAGGGGGTATTCTGGTTTAATATTTCTATGTTGTGTTCTAGTTTATGTTTCCTATGTTGGTGTTGTGTATGATTCCCAATTAGAGGCAGCTGGTATTCGTTGTCTCTAATTGGGGATCATATTTAAGTAGATATTTTTCCCTCCTGGGTTTGTGGGATATTATTTTGTGTTTGTGCATGTGCACCACGTAGTCACGTTCCGTTGCTCGTTTATTTGATTTAATGTTTTGGCTTATGTTTCACTTTTGGAATAAATATGTGGAACTCAATATCCGCTGCGCCTTGGTCCCGTTCTTACGATAACCGTGACATCATGTTTGGAAAATATTTGGTGAAGTGGTAAAAGAGGATGATAGCAGTGCAGCCTATGTTATGTGGGATGATTGTGAGGCATTATACAAATTTGACAGTCACAAGACGGGACTTCAAATAGGCCTTTAGCATGTCAAGGGAACTGTAGCCTACTGTTTAGATGTGATGGATTCTGTTAAAATGTAAAATGTTTCAAGTTAAACTGTAGTTTATTTGTATCCTGTTTAGTGAATGATTACTGTGATTATTAATGGAGTTTAGGCCATGAAACTGTGTGTATACTAATTTAGAAAGGTTGACCTAATCAGATAAGAGGAAATTGCCTAGGATCAGAGAGCAGGGTCAGGCCCAGAACAGAAGATGGACAGGGTGTGATTCTGACATCTAGCTAAAACAAAGAGAGGACCATGGACATTCCACAGGGTAGAGATGGGGAAACTCATTGGGGTCATAAAATGTATAGCTGGGGAGGTGACACCTACAAGGGAAGAGTATAAAATGCGTTGTGAACTTCCTAAAATGTATTCACTCAGCTGACTGTATCCTTGGTATTAAACGCTTGAAACTTCTCAATTCCTAATTGCAAAGAGGTTGCAATAGCATTTTTCTTTTTAACAGATGGGTTAAATGAAAACTGAAATCTGAACGACTAACCAGAATAACCTCCTGTCTTTTGGCAAACTCAAGTCTTCGGATAACACTAGTCCTGTGTGTATCAACACCCCTGTGTTGAGAGAAAATGTCTGAGTTTTCCAGTTGTTGCTCGCAGTTTGAGCAAGAAAACACACTGATTTGATAAATTGAACGAAGTGCTGCACATAGCGTATATATGAATGGCCAACATTTATCAACTTTCACAGTGAATGCTTTTGTTTACACGTTTTGTGCGAATGAATTGAACATTGCCAAATTCATCATAAATTCATCATATATTGTGCCTATTTAATGCAACCCTAGCTGTTAGTAGATCCGAAAGCAGCATATAACTGAGTTACACGTTTGGAACAAGTTCACTTTCTCATCCATAGCCTAAAAACGTATATAAAGTGCAAATTAGCTGTTAAGCTCACATCTGAATGCTGGGGTGGATTTAGAATGTCTTCTACTGCGGATCGCTAAAATATTCTAATGATTATGATCACACTTCCTCAACTCAAATATTATGGCAACATTATACCAAAGATGGTTTGGTTTAGAAACTTGGGAACCAAACTCGAGTTCAGTGTAGCCTGTTATCACCTGGACTCATTTAAGTATCTTCACACCTAGAAAAGAACCTCCAGGATTCAGTCATAACTGTCAATTTATTTAAAAATATAAAACAATAACTAATTATAGAGGGCCGTTTGGAAAAAAAACTTAGCCCGTCCGAATTGTTCTTTGGAATAAAGGACATTCTAGGGTAATAAATACATAATCAACGTTCTCTAGTAATACTAGTCCCGTGCGAATAGACATAGCCTTAATAATAACTCCCACAGAATTAAGCATTTCTTGCAATAAAATGATACACCAAATGTAGACTAAATTTGGACTTGAGAAACAGGGTGCAGGCAAAACAAAATCCTGCACCCAATCAAAAGATCATTCTGCAGTCCATGGTCTTTGACTGTAGCCTATAGCACATTTTCTATATTTGCGGGTTAAGGTTGGGTGAGTGCCTCAGATTTTCACTTTATCACATATAGTCGTCACTACTTCACAGGTGAGGCATTTGAACATATTTGTTTGGCATAAATACATTCTGGAACATGTGACCTTTCATGTGCCTTAATAACAAACACGTATGCCATCTGTAAATACAAATACATTTGTTAAATTACGAGCCTAGTTGGTTTAGCCATGGAAAAAGMCAGGAACCTTCCCCGCTAACCATGATTGGCTGAGATAATGGATGGGCTAGACATGCTGAGAGAGGAGTTTCGGACTGGTCTGCCATGTAGCATGCTAGTCTATAACATGAGCTGCTCAGTATGTGTAGATAATCCTTGCTACCACTGATTTTTTGAAAGATAACATTAGCCAGGGAGAACTGCAAAAGTGTTGTTACTGCTCTCAACAACATTGTTGCCCTGAATTTAGCAGGCGCTATCGACAAAGATCAGTGGGAAAAAGTTTTGATGGACTACTTCCTGAACATGGTCAGTGTGAACTGGAGTGACTTGGGCCAAACAAGAAGTAATATTAGCTACTTACAAACAAAACAGAAAATACACGCTGCCGTGAAGCGTTCTTCCATGTATTTGGGTAAGAGTCTAGTTAAATTTTCAGATATTATACTTTTCAAATTTTAGCAAAGTAATTTTCATTGCAAGTTAAATTGTACTGTAAACTAGCTAGCAAACGTTAGCTTGCTGGCTCGCTATCTAACGTTACGTGTATGATCTGTGTAGTAATATTACTAGTATCTCAGAAAGACATTTGCATTGCTAGTTATAGCCTAATGTTAGCTAGCTAGCTAACATTGAACCTAGTTGGTTAGCTTTAGCTACCTACTGATTCATTGTACAGCATTTCATGCATGGTGGATAGCAATGACAATCTGTTTGTACTGTAGCTATGGTTTAGGATTATGGTTCATTTAGCTAGCTAGCTACATGTCTTAACAAAAGACTCCACTTCGCCAGATGATTACATGACCCATCAGGTGTGTCTGGGGGTGATTACGGCCATCTATTGTATTTCATGAACATGTTTACATATCTAGACAATAGTGACCCATCCACTTAGGTAGATGTGGCTGGGRGGGTTATAGCATTTCTTTCACATGACCCATCTATTTAGACAAGTGTATCTGGGTAAGCATCATCTAATAATTATTAAATATTTATATCTGGACACTTTCTATTTTTGATATAGCTACTATGCAAATAACTATTTCACTGTACTGTTTAAACCTCCTGTATCCTGTGCATGTCACAAATAAACTTTGCTTTTATTTGATATAGTGTGTGTTTATCAGAGACTAATGTGAAGAACAACATGACCTGCACCAAAATCAGATTAGGATATAGGCCAAGGACTAGATAACGTGTATTTTTACCTGGAGATTTTCCTTATTGTAGGCTACTACTTTCACCCATTTTAGTCTTGAAATCGTTGGTTGTTTACTCCACTACTCTGTCAGCACATGGCCTCACATGTGAATCCTTTAAGAGATGGGTGGGGCTAAGGCTTAAGAGAGTGTGAACGATGCTGAATAGGTGTAGACAAAGAAGGGCTCTACACTATGTGTCCCAAAACTTTCAAGGGCCATTTTCTCAAAAATGGTTCATCAACTTTCAAAGCATTACTTTCCCATTGTTCCTCAACTGCAGTGTATGATATATAATTTAGTAGCTCTGAGTCGCCACTTTTTTTCAATATAAAAAACACAATTTCAAATTTTGTTGAATAAGACCGAATCAAGGTGGAATCAATTAATGCATTGCTCAGTTATGTATAGAGCCATGTCATTGTGAAATGCTCTGCCAGCAGATGTTACTTAGGCAAAAAGCAAGTTTAGCTTAAAAAAAWWWWTTMTAGAAAAAGAACATGATCACAGAGCCTCTCCTCTTTCTAAAGATCTAATTTAACTGTATTGTATACAGTAATCTACGTATATATATATGAAGTAAACTTGACAGGGTCCTGCCTTTTTCAGGACCCTGTCTTTCAAAGATAATTCGTAAAAATCCAAACAGATCTTCATTGCAAAGGGTTTAAACACTGTTTCCCATGCTTGTTCAATGAACCATAAACAATCAATGAACATGCACACGTGGAACGGTCGTTAAGACACTAACAGCTTACAGACTCTGAAAACATCAAAAGATAGATGCCCAGGGTCCCTGCTCATCTACATGAATGTGCCTTAGGCATGCTGCGAGGAGGCATGAGGACTGCAGATGTGGCCAGGGCAATAAATTGCAATGTCCGTACTGTGAGCGTACTAAGACAGCGCTACAGGGAGACAAGACGGAGAGCTGATCGTCCTCGCAGTGGCAGACCACGTGTAACAACACCTGCACAGGATCGGTACATCCGAACATCACACCTGTGGGACAGGTACAGGATGGCAACAACAACTGCCCGAGTTACACCAGGAATGCACAATCCCTCCATCAGTGCTCAGACTGTTCGCAATTGGCTGAGAGAGGCAGGACTGAGGGCTTGTAGGCCTGTTGWAAGGCAGGTCCTCTCCAGACATCACCGGCAACAACGTCGCCTATGGGCACAAACCCACCGTTGCTGGACCAGACAGGACTGTCAAAAAGTGCTCTTCACTGACGAGTCGCGGTTTTGTCTCACCAGGGGAGATGGTCGGATTCACGTTTATCGTCAAAGGAATGAGCGTTACACCAAGGCCTGTACTCTGGAGCGGGATCGATTTGGAGGTGGAGGGTCCATCATGGTCTGGGGTGGTGTGTCACAGCTTCATCGGACTGAGCTTGTTGTCACTGCAGGCAATCTCAACACTGTGTGTGTTACAGGGAAGACATCCTCCTCCCTCATGTGGTACCCTTCCTGCAGGCTCATCCTGACATGACCCTCCAGCATGACAATGCCACCATCCATACTGCTCGTTCTGTGCGTGATTTCCTGCAAGACAGGAATGTCAGTGTTCTGCCATGGCCAGCGAAGAGTCGGAGGGTGAGGGCTAGGGCCATTCCCCCCAGAAATGTCCGGGAACTTGCAGGTGCTTTGGTGGAAGAGTGAGGTAACATCTCACAGCAAGAACAGGCAAATCTGGTGCATCCATGAGGAGGAGATGCACTGCAGTACTTAATGCAGCTAGTGGCCACACCAGATACTGACTGTTACTTTTGATTTTGACCCCCCCTTTGTTCAGGGACACATTATTCAATTTCTGTTAGTCACATGTCTGTGGAACTTGTTCAGTTTATGTCTCAGTTGTTGAATCTCGTTATGTTCATACAAATATTTACACATGTTAAGTTTGCTGAAAATGAAAGCAGTTGACAGTGAGAGGACGCTTCTTTTTTTGCTGAATTTATATGTATATATGAAGTGTGTAAATAGCATTTTTGTTGTCTCTTGATATCTTTCCAATATGTTTGTATTTTTATTTGAATGTAATACTTTATCTTATGTTGTTCTTGTCTATAAGTGTTCTGTACTTCGTCATGTATTTGTACGTTTTATGTGGACCCCAGAAAGAGTAGCTGACGCATGTGCAGTTTTAAACACAGAGATGAATAGAATACAGCTTAGCAGCAGGACAAGAGAAACTGTAAGAGCCATGTAAGAGTTGGTTGTTCAGTGGAGTGTAATGTTCTAGAACATGGCAGATAGAGTGTAGGGGTCTAAAGGTCAAACGGTCATCTGTTGAGCAGGATAAAACAATCATGTCTGTTCTACGTAACAGCAGCCTATATATCTATCTGCAAGCTACTGAACATTCCATAATTTTTGGGGTAAAAAGGCCCATGCTAAAAAAGCCTCAGCCTTCTCATCCAAAGGCTCATAGACCTGTGGTGGACATGAAGATTTCTGTTGAAATGTCTCATTCAGGTGTGTGTGCGTGTGCGTGTGTGAGTGTGTGTATGTTTGGGCTGGTCCCATTCGATGGCGAGCAGAGCAGATCAGATCTGCTTCAGGCCAGGCCAGGGTCTGCTGAATAAACAGCTCTGCACAAAACAGGAAGAGAGCTGGTCCAGGAGCCAGATGGAGCACCAGGGGGCTCTGCCAACTCAGCACCCTGCTCTGCCAACACACTAAGCCCATAGATCTACATAGGACATGGCATCTTAAATCCCCATGTGTGTGTATATGTTTGTTTATGTATTATCTTGCTACACTGTTACAGTTCCTGTCAGTGGTACCAGTTTGCAACAGAATAATATCTGATATCAGGTCATTATCACTGTTGATGAGAACTTGGTCTGGCCAGAACTAGTCGATTGCATAACAGACAGCTCATGTGCTTAGTCCTGGCCTAGTTCAGGAGCTCTGTGGCCCTTTGTCTTTAGCCTAGCCTTCTGGCTAACCCCAGGGATCTCTGATCTAAAGGGTATTTTCTAGGAGAGGAGTAACCTGCCTCCAGTGTGCTCTGCTCTGCTCTCCAGCTCTAACAGAGGAATGTGAGGCCAGCAGCCTAGTAGTCTGACCATGTGTTTGCTCAGCTGTGGTTACACTCAGGGCTAGACGCCGACTCTCCAAAACTTCGACACCACAGCGCCCTCTAATGGTGATGGTACCTCTGTCTCACCTTGAGGGCAGATGAGGTATGGACTGAGTTAGGGGAGCTTAGGGTGGACAGGACAGAGTCATTTAACCCTCTACACACTGCAGGCTTATCCCTCTTTGCAGCATAACATATTGAATAATGCATACCTGCCAAGCATGTCTCTCTCTCATAAGCAGCAGCTTATGCAGGAAATCCAGATTGGCTCGGGGCCTGCTATGTCAGGAAATACCTGGGTAAATGTTGTGAATGCAGGAATTTCTAAATGAGGCCAAATGTCATGGAAATGGTGGTTGATGGGCATGAAGGCACCTTGAGGGGAGCGGTGGAAATGTACGCTGGAGAGGCGGGCCAGACTGACATACTGTACTCTACTGTGTGATGCGTAGAGTACTGCACTTAAGACACACAGTAGCACAGCTCTAATGTGTTTGCATGGACTGATATATTGATATAACTAGGCAGGTACAGGTATATAGTTTAGGTGTGAAGCTTTAAAGGTCAGCTGCCCTTAGAAACAACTTCACTGGTTTTAAACGACCTATGTGGCATCGATATGAGTCATTATTCTAGTGTCAAAATTGACTACAAAGTATAAATAGGATAATTTTGTTCATAAAGTCATGTCTCGTCCAAAACTGAGTTTTGTAAGTGAGTTCATCATGACTTACTGGAGGTTTGGGTATGGATTACGATCATGCACACGTACCCAGTGACCACTAAGAGAAGCAGCTGTGCTGATTGCACAACTTAGTCATTTAGCAGACACTCTTATCCAGAGTGACTTACAGGAGCAATTATAGTTAAATACCTTGTTCAAGGGGACATTAACATATTTTTCACCTAGTCAGCTTGGGGATTTGAACCAGAGACCTTTCGGTTACTGGCCCAACACTCTTAACCGCTAGGCTGCAATCATAACAGCCAGAACCTCCAGACAGTGTAACAGACCTGCCCATTACGAAGCGCCTCAAACTTGTTTACATAAGACAACACGTCGCCAATGTTATGCTAATATAACTGTTGGCCCTAAGCCCTTTATGGAGTGGCCACTTGCTGAAGTGTTTGTCGAATGTGCCACTTTTTTGGGGGCAAAATGAGAATTGAGACGATCAGAGCACACTTGAATAACAACTGCAACTTGTCAATATTCCAAAAACCCATTTGCAAGCATCTTGTGTCCCCGCGACCTGTTTTGCAACATGATTCCCAAAGAAACACTGCCCGACAGACCAACACACACTCTGGTAGTTGTAAAAAACAAAATGGCATGAAGTACAGACGTCGCCACTCAGCAGTGACTTGATAAGTTGATTGTGGCCTGGCTGCTCAATGTGCTTGCTAGCTACTACTTGCTAGCTTCATTGAAAAAGGAAAAGAAAAGGGGACAGAGTTGGAACTTAGCTAGCTACTTTGATAGCTTGCAGATGATGAAGTTGTAGACATGTTATTGTTCTTAGAAAACAGTCCTGAAACAGTCCTGAAACAGTCCTGAGCACTGAGTCCTGAGCACGCAGCCAGACTTTCCCGACTCGGTAGACCTTATGCAGTGCACTGACTAGTTTTACAAGCACCTTTTTTAACTTGAGTAATACTGCAACAAACACCTTAGCAAGATGCAAAATTGCACGACTAAGACCTGCTCGGGCAAAAACATCTGAATGAATTACAGATTTCTTGATTTATCTTAATTCTGACTATTTTTTAAAGGAAGTGACTATTTTGAAGAAGTGGCTATGTTATTGCTACGGTGACTCAGGAGGGACAGACATCAGTACCTGCCAGGGTACGATATGCGAACATAACACACCCACATCAAACCACACCCCCAAGACAACTCTTGTTTGGCTTTAGTGACGGCCACTGGCATTTCTTAATGAGCAATCTTCAAAACGATGCCAAATCAGGAAGTGCAGTCACCCTTTAAAGACTGTGCACTTAATTGGTGGACACTAATCTTGTATGTCCCCTCTGTTGTCTGTCACGTTCTTGGACTTGGGCCTTGGCTTTGTGATGGGAGAAGGTTGCATGTTAACATTGGTATGCTTGCATGGATGTCCACCCTCCCATAGAGGAACACACAGAAACACACGCTCTGGCCAATTGGCAGAAGCAATGAGGAGCCCACCAAGATTGCTCTACAACTATTCAGAGGATGGTTTGCAAAAGCGCTGTGAAAACACAGGCAATGTGAAAAACTCACGTTTCCCTCACCATCTTCCTCCCTCCATCTCAAAGAAGGCTTTGTGGTCTGAAGTTCAGAGGAGCTTGTTCTCAAGGACATTTCAGTTTAAAGTCAGTATCTGAAGTCAGGAAACAATAGAGAAAATGCCTCCTACCACAAACCGATTCTGGCACTAAAACCGCACCTAACAAGCTGTATAAGGCCATAAGCAAACAAGAAAATTCAAACCAGATGTAGCGTTTTTCGTGGCCGGTGCTTTTAATGCAGGGAAACTGAAATCCATTTTACCTCATTTTTACCAGAATGTCACCTTTAGATCAGCTTTACTCCACACATAGAAACGCATACAAGGCCCTCCCTCGCCCTCCCATTGGCTAATCAGATCATAAATCTATCCTCCTGCTTCCTGTTTACAAGCAAAAACTCAAACAGGAAGTACCAGTGACGTGCTCAATACAGAATTGGTCCAATGAAGCAGATGCTAAGCTACAGGACTGTTTAGCTAGCATATAATGTAATATGTTCCGGGATTCATCTGACAATATTGAAGAGTGTACCACATCAGTCACCGGCTTCATTAATAAGTGCATCAATGACGTTGTCCCCACAGTGACCGTATGTACAGTGCCTTCAGAAAGTATTCATTCATACACCCATGACTTATTCCACATTTGTGACTGACCGGCTTGATTCTGTCTTATGTAGCAAAATTTGAAATTGTGTTGTTGTTTTTTTACATTGGATAAAAGTAGTTCTAGATGGTATATCATACACTACAGTTGAGGAACAGTGGGAAAGTAATTCCGCTTTGAACGTTGATAAACTTTTAACCTCACTTTTGAGAAAATGGCCCTTGAATGTTTTGACACCTACAGTACTGAAGAGCTCTTCTTTGTCTACACCCATTCAGCATCATTCACACCCTCAAACGCATTAAGAAGGAAAGAAATTCCACAAATTAACTTTTAACAAGGCACACCTGTTAATTGGAATGCATTCCAGGTGACTACCTCATGACGCTGGTTGAGAGAATGCCAAGAGTGTGCAAAGCTGTCATCAAGGCAAAGTGTGGTTATTTGAAGAATCTCAAATATAAAATATATTTTGATTTGTTTAACACTTTTTTGGTTTCTACATGATTCCATATGTGTTATTTCATAGTTTTGATGTCGTTACTATTATTCTACAATGTAGACAATAGTCAAAATAAAGAAAACCCTTGAATGAGTAGGTGTGTCCAAATATTTGACTGGTACTGTATGCATCATCAGAATTCTATCTCAGAGATCTACAGACAGTTCCTTGGACTTCATGGTATAGCTTCTGTTCAGACATGCACTTTCAACTGTGGGACCTTATATAAACAGGTGTGTTTCTTTTTAAATAATGTCCTAACATTTGAATTGGCCATAGGTGGACTACAATTAAGTTGTAGTGACATCAAGGATAATCAAAGGAAATTGGACCCACATGAGCTAAATTTGGAGTGTCATAGCAAAGGGTTGTGAATTAGAGGTCTTCAAGGATCCACCTGTACCCGAATACCCGGATCCAGAATTCTAAATAATGTCACGGGTCTGGGTCGGATCTGATATGATTGTCATGGGTCTCGGGTATGTGTAATTTTAACTGACTTGTCCAGAAGGGCCCGTACAGATCTGAGCGTGACTGCTGCAGTAGAAAGAGACATTTAGCCTGCTGCTCTTGCTTTTAATGAGGTGCGAGCCTGGCGCAGGAAGCTTGTTGTTGGCCAATCATAATCATCAAAGCGGAAATAGGCTACAGTCATAGAGCCTCGGTCCGTGTGTGGAAAAAGTTAGGCGGCCCACTGTTTCTGGGCCGTCATTGAAAATAAGAATTTCTTCTTAACTGACTTGCCTAGTTAAATAAAGGAAAAATAAATATTTGATGATAAATAACATAGCTATGGCAGCTATTAGTCTACTATAGCGTGAGTCGGCTTGGTTGGTTGCAGTCTCATGTCTCTCCCTCCCTGCTCCCCATGTCACTCGCTAACAGTAGGCCCCTGCCTGCTAGAGCAGCACCTTTCTCCCTCATCTCACGCTTTATCAGCCCTGGTTAAAAAGGTAGCTTAAAAAATGTCTTTCATGCTGTTTCCCTCACTCGGATAAGATCGACCCGGTCTATACGAAACGGGACTAGCTGTCTTCGGTTAATTTCAGTACAGGGTCCAACTTTTTGGACCTGTGAAGACCTCTAGTGTGAATACTTACTTAAATTACATATTTCCATATTTAATTTTCAATGAATTTGCACAAATTTCAAAAAATATGTTTTCATTGTCATTATGGGGTATTGTGTATAAATGGGTAATATTAAAAAAAATCTTTAATACATTTTGAATTCAGGCTGAGCTCTGTCAGTGACCATTGGGTTCTTGGTCACCTACCTGACCAAGGCCCTTCTCCCCCGATTGCTCAGTTTGGCCGGGCGGCCAGCTCTAGGAAGTCTTGGTGGCTCCAAACTACTTCCATTTAAGAATGATGGAGGCAACTGTGTTCTTGGTGACCTTCAATGCTGCAGACACAATCCTGTCTCGGAGCTCTACCTACAATTCCTTCGACCTTATGGCTTGGCTTTTGCTCTGACATGCACTGTCAACTGGGGGACCTTATATACACTGCTCAAAAAAATAAAGGGAACACTTAAACAACACAATGTAACTCCAAGTCAATCACACTTCTGTGAAATCAAACTGTCCACTTAGGAAGCAACACTGATTGACAATAAATTTCACATGCTGTTGTGCAAATGGAATAGACAACCGGTGGAAATTATAGGCAATTAGCAAGACACCCCCAATAAAGGAGTGGTTCTGCAGGTGGTGACCACAGACCACTTCTCAGTTCCTATGCTTCCTGGCTGATGTTTTGGTCACTTTTGAATGCTGGCGGTGCTTTCACTCTAGTGGTAGCATAAGACGGAGTCTACAAGTGGCTCAGGTAGTGCAGCTCATCCAGGATGGCACATCAATGCGAGCTGTGGCAAGAAGGTTTGCTGTGTCTGTCAGCGTAGTGTCCAGAGCATGGAGCGCTACCAGGAGACAGGCCAGTACATCAGGAGACGTGGAGGAGGCCGTAGGAGGGCAACAACCCAGCAGCAGGACCGCTACCTCCGCCTTTGTGCAGGAGGAGCAGGAGGAGCACTGCCAGAGCCCTGCAAAATGACCTCCAGCAGGCCACAAATGTGCATGTGTCTGCTCAAACGGTCAGAAACAGACTCCATGAGGGTGGTATGAGGGCCCGACGTCCACGGTGGGGGTTGTGCTTACAGCCCAACACCGTGCAGGACGTCTGGCATTTGCCAGAGAACACCAAGATTGGCAAATTCGCCACTGGCGCCCTGTGCTCTTCACAGATGAAAGCAGGTTCACACACTGAGCACGTGACGACGTGACAGAGTCTGGAGACCGCGTGGAGAACGTTCTGCTGCTGCAACACCCTCCACATGACCGGTTTGGCGGCGGGTCAGTCATGGTGTGGGGTGGCATTTCTTTGGGGGGCCGCACAGCCCTCCATGTGCTCGCCAGAGGTAGCTTGACTGCCATTAGCTACCGAGATGAGATCCTCAGACCCCTTGTGAGACCATATGCTGGTGCGGTTGGCCCTGTGTTCCTCCTAATGCAAGACAATGCAAGACCTCATGTGGCTGGAGTGTGTCAGCAGTTCTGCAAGAGAAGGCATTGATGCTATGGACTGGCCCGCCCGTTCCCCAGACCTGAATCCAATTGAGCACATCTGGGACATCATGTCTCGCTCCATCCACCAACGCCATGTTGCACCACAGACTGTCCAGGAGTTGGCGGATGCTTTAGTCCAGGTCTGGGAGGAGATCCTCAGGAGACCATCCGCCACCTCATCAGGAGCATGCCCAGGCGTTGTAGGGAGGTCATACAGGCACGTGGAGGCACACACACTACTGAGCCTCATTTTGACTTGTTTTAAGGACATTTACATCAAAGTTGGATCAGCCTGTAGTGTGGTTTTCCACTTTAATTTTGAGTGTGACTCTAAATCCAGACCTCCATGGGTTGATAAATTTGATTTCCATTGATAATTTTTGTGTGATTTTGTTGTCAGCACATTCAACTATGTAAAGAAAAAAGTATTTCATAAGAATATTTCATTCATTCAGATCTAGGATGTGTTATTTTAGTGTTCCCTTTATTTTTTTGAGCAGTGTATATATATATAGACAGGTGTGTGCCTTTCCAAATCATGTCCAATCAATTGAATTTACCACAGGTGGGCTCCAATCAAGTTGTAGAAACATCTCAAGGATGATCAGGTTGCACCTGAGCTCAATTGAGTCTTWTAGCAAAGGGTCTGAATACGAGCCATCAAAGCGTCAATGCAGGACTAAGATCAAATGCTACAATGCCAGTTCTGACGCACAACAGATGTGGCCTGGCTTGCAAACTATTACGGACTACAAAGAGAAACACAGCCACAAGCTGCAGCCACGCAAGCCTACCAGACAAGCTAAATGCCTTCTATGCTCGCTTAAAGGCAAACAACACTGAACCATGCATGAGAGCACCAGATTTTCTGGATGACTGTGTGATCTCGCTCTCCGTAGCTGATGTGAGTAAGACCTTTAAACAGGTTAATATTCACAATGACGCGGGCGGAATACTAGGATGCGTACTCGGAGCATGGGCTGGCCAGCTGGCAAGTGTCTTCACTGACACTTTCTGTAATACCAACTTGTTTCAAGCAGACCACCATAGTCCCAATGACTAACGTAGCACTCAGATCTATACCCATGAAATGTTTTGAAAGGCTGGTCATGGCTCACAACACCATCATCCCAGACACCCTGGAGACCCAATCCAATTTGCATACCGCCCGAACAGATCCACAGATGACCCAATCTCTATTGCACTCCACACTGCTCTCAACTACCTTGAAAAAAGGAATACCCATGAAAGAATGCTTTTCATTGACTACAGCTCAGCATTTCACACCATAGTCCGCTCCAAGTTCAGGACCCTGGGACTGAACACCTCCATCTGCAACTGGATCCTGGACCTCCTGACGGGCTGCCCCCAGGCGGTGAGAGTAGGCAACAACACATCCGCCACGCCGACCATCAACACAGAGGCCCCTCACAGGTGTGTGCTTATTCCCCTCTCATCAAGTTTGCTGACGACACAACGGTGGTAGGACTGATCACCGACGAAGAGGCAGCCTATAGGAAGGAGGTCAGAGACCTGGCAGTGTGGTGCCATGACAACAACCTCTACTTCAATGCCAGCAAGACAAAGGAGCTGATCGTGGACTACAAGAAACGGAGGGGCGAACACGCCCCCATCCACATCGATGGGGCTGTAGTGGAGCGGGCCGAGAGCCTCACGTTCCTCGGTGTCCACATCACTAAGGAATTAACACGGTACACACACACTGACACAATTGTGAAGAGGGCATGACAAAAAAAAAGATTTGTCATGGGCCCTCAGATCCTCAAAAAGTTGTACAGCTGCACCATTGAGAGCATCTTGACTGGCCGCATTACTGCTTGGTACAGCAACTGCAAGGCCCCCGACCGCATCGCGCAACAGAGGGTGGTGAGTACAGTACAGTACATCACTGGGGCTGAGCTCCCTGCCATCCAGGACCTCTATACCAGGCGGTGTCAGAGGAAGACCCCAAAAAATTGTAAAAGACTCTAGCCACCCAAGTCATAGACTGTTGTCTCTGCTAGCACACAGCAAGAGCTACCAGTAAACCAAGTCTGGAACAAACAGAACCCTGAACAGCTTCTACCCCTGAGCCTTAAGACTGCTAAACAAGACTGCTAAATAGCTAATCAAATGGCTATCCGGACTGCCTCCATTAATCCTTTTCACACTAACTCTTTTAGTGCCACTCAGGGCTCCGGAGTGGCACAGCGGTCTAAGGCACTGCACATCTCAGTGCTTGAGAGGTCAATACAGACCCTGGTTTGATTCCAGGCTGTATCACAACCGGCCGTGATTGGGAGTCCCATAGGGTAGCGCACAATTGGCCCAGCTTTGTCCGGCTGAGGGTTTGGCCGGGGTAGGSAGCCATTGTAAATAAGAATTTGTTCTTAACTGACTTGCCTAGTTAAATGGTCAAAAAAAATTAAACCGACTATGCACACAAACACTGGACTCTACACACACTCACACTTACTTACGCTGACACCCCAACACACACATACACACATTACATACACCCACACACACAACATGCGCACACATGCATGCTGACACCACACACACATTCACAAGCATTTCACTGTTAGTCTACACCGGTTGTTTATGAAGCATGTGACAAATAACATTTGATTTGATTTGAGCAGAGCAGCTTTGCCTGACTTTCCTTGACTGCTGTGGAGARAGGCTCAGGCAGTGTCAAAGAAAACCTTTAAACACTGCTTTTATCCACATGCCTCCAACTCCCAAAAACATCCCTTATCTACTTGGTGAACCGATCTCAGAGAGGGAAGGGAGTTTGGGGCCTTCGGCTCAGGAGAGAGCTCATCTCAAAGGCCTCCAGGTGTTAATTCCTGCTATTTGATGCCCCAGACGCAGATTTGYTTTTATCCTTGTAACCTCCACTCAGGAGTTTAGCTTGAAAGGCCACAAGAAAGAGAAAACTTAAAAGAAACGCAGAGAACTAAAAGTCTAACCAATTGTTTCGTCTCCACTACTTGGTGTGGTGAACTGACAGTTTGAGTTACAGTACTGCATCTCCATTCCTTGGGGTGTCTTCAAAGTGTAACAAGTTAATTTGTGAGCTCTACCAAAATTGAAATTACAGTAATACATTGACATAAACCTTTTAAATCAAAGGTAGCATTACAGCTTCGATACTTAAGAGAAAGCCAGTAATGAAGTTGCAGGAAGGGGGTGGCCACCACTGTTGCCTGGTGATAGTTAATAGACAATGACCTTGTCAACAATGTCTGCTGCACAAAGTGGGCTTCATTATGAAATAACAAGGCGCTAATAGCGGAATACGAAACGTGAAACATCAGACCAACAGCCCCATCATATGAACAAAACAATCTATCTCAGATTAGACCTTTCTACTGCCATCAAATGTCAATCTCCCAATGGAGTTTGTCCCTTTGTTAAATGATTCTCAGAGTCATTTATCTTTGGGCATTGTGTGTCACCAAAACAAGGGAAAGTGAAAGGTGTTTTGGTGAAATTCTTCTGTTTATGAGAAGAACATCTTGTTTATGAGAAGGCACTTGTTGTGCTTCAATCCAGATCTTGGGAGACCCTGAGGGGGACTTAACACTATGTCTTCTAGCCAAACAGGATGATGTGAATCACACATGCACACACACCAACGCACACTCCAATGTGCACGTCCGCCCTATTCTGAATGCTAATTCATTAGCCGTGCCCCCCGATACACAAATACGAGCTTCAATGGGAGGATAGTGAGGCGAGCAAGAGGAATAGAGGCCTCGTCTCCTATTATAAGTGTTTCCTCTCCCTGCAGCTCAGCAAAGTCTAGTGGGACTGACAACTTTCCTTTGACACTGTAGATTGTTTTATTGCCCCTTTATAAATAGCAGCTATAAGCTCCAAACATACTTGTTCACATMGCTCTGTTGTACTGTCCTCCTTCCCCGTCCCCCAGACTGTAGGATAGGGGGCTTTAAAGGCCATCTATCTCTTTTAAGTCAAGTCAGGCGGCGTCCCACATATTCGGTCCCTCTGCGACCGGCTAGGGCAACATTGACACAGCCTTTCACTCCTCCACATGGCTGTTTTGACACCAGGACTTTTGTTGAATAGGAARCCATCATACAGATAGAGGACAAACAGCACTAAGACTGCAGTGGAGGAGAACCCTGGCCTATACCTACTGCTGAGTTAGAGCCAGGTTGAGGAGTGAGCTACAATGGGGAAAGTATGTGGTTAGGGTGGGATAAAATTCCATATTGGTGGCAGACTTGAATGTCCACAGGGTACGCGCATAAACACACTCACACACTAGCAAGCATGCACAGGCACACACTTCTGTCCACTAAAGTAAATCCAATCCTCTGAGGATATGGCTGGAAAATTGCAGTGTGAAAAATTGCTCATTTCTAAGTCCTCATCATGTCCAAAGTCGTTAACATTACAGTGACATAGCCAAAAGTAGAGTAAACATGTTCCTTTCTAGGAATTGAACAACTCTGCTCAGGCCCATCCAATTACATGAATCGAGCGAAATGTGCAGGAAACTGTCACAAAAAAGTTTTAGATAACAGAGCCCAGAAGGAACTGTTTAAAAGGGGACGGCGTGGTTAATGTGCCAGGACACGTGTTAACAATTACTAGTGTACCAGAATATTTCACCTCTCACTTCTCCTGCATGTCAAATATCTCTATGCTGTTTTCAGCCCGAAGTCTAAAAGCAACAGAGAAACCAGGATTCAGTTTTGCAAAATTAGATAAACATGACCTCGATGTATGTAGATCATGGGGTATAAGCAACGGATATGCAACCCAATCGCATGAGGCCAAAGGGGTTGTGGCTAGTTGGTATACAGCAGGGTTCCTCAACTGGATGTCGAATTTGGCCTGCAGGTGATTTTGTTTGGCACCTGAAGGACTCTCAGACCATGAGAAACAAGATTCTCTTGTCTGATGAAACCAAGATTGAACTCTTTGGCCTGAATGCCAAGCGTCACGTCTGGAAGAAACTTGGCACCATCCTTACGGTTAAGCATGGTGGTGGCAGCATCGGGCTGTGGGGATGTTTTTCAGCAGCAGGGACTGGGAGACTAGTCAGCATAGAGGGAAAGATGAACAGAGCAAAGTAAAGAGATCCTTGATGAAAACCTGCTCCAGAGCGCTCAGGACCTCAGACTGGGGCGAAGATTCACCTTCCTAACAGGACAACGACCCTAAGCACACAGCCAAGACAACGCAGGAGTGGCTACGGGACAAGTTTCTGAATGTCCTTGAGTGGCACAGCCAGAGCCCAGATTTGAACCTGTTTGAACATCTCTGGAGAGATCTGAACATAGCTATGCAGCGCTCCCCATCCAACCTGACAGAGCTTGAGGGGATCTGCAGAGAAGAATGGGAGAAACTCCCCAAATACAGGTGTGCCAAGCTTGTATGGTCATACCCAAGAAGACTCGAGGCTGTAATATTTCATTTTTCCCCCCTACAAAAAAACAGAAATACCATGAAAGTATTTATACCCCTTGACTTATTCCACATTTTGTTGTGTTACAGCCTGAATTGAAAATCTACACACAAAACCCCATAATGACAAAGTAAAAACATGTTTTTGAAAATTTTGCAAATATATTGAAAGTCAAATACATAAATATCTAATTTACAGTGGCAAGAAAAAGTATGCGAACCCTTTGGAATTACCTGGATTTCTGCATAAATTGGTCATCAAATTTGATCTGATCTTCATCTAAGTCACAACATTAGACAAAGATAGTGTGCTTAAACTTAAACACACACATTATTGTATTTTTCTTGTCTATATTGAATACGCAAGTATGTGAACCCCTAGGCTAATGACTTCTCCAAAAGCTAATTGGAGTCAGGAGTTAGCTAACCTGGAGTCCAATCAATTAGACAAGATTGGAKATGTTGGTTAGAGCTGCAGTGCCCTATGAAAAACTTTTGATTTTGAGTTTGCTATTCACAAGAAGCATTGCCTGATGTGAACCATGATTCGAACAAAAGAGATCTCAGAAGACCTAAGATTAAGAACTGTTGACTTGCATAAAGCTGGAAAGGGTTACAAAAGTATCTATAAAAGCCTTGATGTTCATCAGTCCACGGTAAGACAAATTGTCTATAAATGGAGAAAGTTCAGCACTGTTGCTACTCTCCATAGGAGTGGCTGTCGTGCAAAGATGACTGCAAGAGCACAGCGCAGAATGCTCAATGAGGTTAAGAAGAATTGTAGAGTGTCAGCTAAAGACTTACAGAAATATCTGGAACATGCTAACAGAGCTATGTGGGACGCCGCCTGACTTGACTTAAAAGAGATAGATGGCCTTTAAAGCCCCCTATCCTATAGTCTGGGGGACGGGGAAGGAGGACAGTACAACAGAGCTATGTGAACAAGTACGGATTACCAGGACGTTTACTTAAAGAATGCGCGGATCAACTGTCAAGTGTCTTCACTGACATTTTCAACCTCTCCCTGACCGAGTCTGTAATACCTACATGTTTCAAGCAGACCACCATAGTCTCTGTGCCCAAGGAAGTGAAGGTAACCTGTCTAAATGATTACCGCCCCGTGGCACWCACGTCAGTAGCAATGAAGTGCTTTGAAAGGCTGGTCATGGTTCACATCAACAGCATCCTCCCGAACACCCTAGACCCACTCCAATTTGCATACCGCCCCAACAGATCCACAGATGACGCAATCTCAATCGCACTACACGCTGCCCTTTCACACCTGGACAAAAGGAACACCTATATGAGAATGCTGTTCATTGACTACAGCTCAGCGTTCAACACCACAGTGCTCCGAAGCTCATCACTAAGCTAAGGACTCTAGGACTAAACACCTCCCTCTGCAACTGGATCCTGGACTTCCTGACGGGCCGCCCCCAGGTGGTAAGAGTAGGCAACAACACGTCTGCAACGCTGATCCTTAACACTGAGGCCCCTCAGGGGTGTGTACTTAGTACCCTCCTGTATTCCCTGTTCACCCACGACTGCGTAGCCAAACACGACTCTAACTCCATTAAGTTTGCTGACGACACAGTGGTAGGCCTGATCACCGACAACGATGAGGTCAGAAAACTGTCAGTGTGGTGCCAGGACAACAACCTCTCCCTCAATGTGAGCAAGACAAAGGAGCTGATCGTGGACTACAGGAAAAGGCGGGCCGAACATTAACATCAACGGGGCTGTAGTGGAGCGGGTCAAGAGTTTCAAGTTCCTTGGTGTCCACATCACCAACAAACTATCACGGTCCAAACATACCAAGTCAGTCGTGAAGAGGGCACCACAACACCTTTTCCCCCTCAAGAGAGAAAAGAAAAGATTTGGCATGGGTCCCCAGATCCTCAAAAGGATCTACAGCTGCACCATCGAGAGCATCCTGACCGGTTGCGCCTGGTATGGCAACTGCTCGGCATCTGACCGTAAGGCGCTACAGAGGGTAGTGTAATCAGCCTAGTACATCACTGGGGCCAAGCTTCCTGCCAGCCAGGACCTATATAATAGGCGGTGTCAGAGGAAAGCCCATAAAATTGTCAGAMTCCAGTCACCCAAGTTATAGACTGTTTTCTCTGCTACCGCACGGGAAGTGGTACCGGAGCGCCAAGTCTAGGACCAAAAGGCTCCTCAACAGCTTCTACCCCCAAGCCATAAGACTGCTGAACAATTCATAACACCCTGCTGCTACTCGCTGTTTGTTTGTTACCTATGCATAGTTCTTCACCCCCACCTACATGTACAGATTACCTCAACTAGCCTGTACCCCCGCACACTGACTCGGTACCGGTGCCCCCTGTATATAACCTCGTTATTGTTATTCTTATTGTGTTACTTTTTATTATTACTTTTTATTTTAGTCTACTTGGTAAATATTTCTTCTTGAACTGCACTGTTGGTTAAGGGCTTGTAAGTAAGCATTTCACGGTAAAGTCTTCACTTGTTGTATTCGGCGCATGTAACAAATAAAGTTTGATTTGACTGCTGCCAAAGGAGGGTCAACCAGTTATTATTTCCAAATGTTCACATACTTTTCCCACCCTGCACTGTGAATGTTTACACGGTGTGTTCAATAAAGACATGAAAACCTATAATTGTTTGTCTGTTATTAGTTTAAGCAGACTGTGTTTGTCTGTTGTTGTGACCTAGATGAAGATCAGATAAAATTTTATGACCAATTTATGCAGAAATTCAGGTATTTCCTAAAGGTTCACATACTTTTTCTTGCCACTGTACATAAGTATTCACATCCCTGGGTCTATACATGTTACAGTCTCCTGTGGCAGCGATTACAGCTGTTAGGAGCCTCCACTGCCAGAAAGACTCAGATGAGGAAGGGAAGGACGAACCTCAGTGAATTTCAGAAAAATGAAAATAGTGAAACATAAATAAATAAATAAAGTAATCATTTTTAGATAAAACTATACTAAATATATTCAGGTCACCAAATAATTGATTAAAACACACTGTTTCACAATGAAGGTCTACAGTAGCCTCAACAGCATTCTGTAGGATAGCACTATGGTGTAGCCTGAAGACAGCTAGTGTCCGTCCTCCTCTGGGTACATCAACTTTAACACAAAACCTAGGAGGCTCATGATTCTCATCCCCTTCCATAGACATACACAGTAATTATGACAACTTCCGGAGGACGTCCTCCAACCGATCAGAGCTCTTGCAGCATGAACTGACATGTTGTCCATCCAATCAAAGGATCAGATAATTAATCTAGTACTGAAAGCATAAGCAACAGCTAGCTAGCACTGCAGTGTATAAAATGTGGTGTTTAGTTGACTCAGAGAAAGACAATAGTTGAATAGTTTTGAACAAATATAATTCTTCAAAAATGTAGGAGAAGCAAGAGAGAGAGAGCTAGCTACATTTAATATTTTTTCCACTTAAACTTACTTAGCTAGTTAATGCAACTAGCTAGTTTAGCCTACTCCAACACTCGGCTCAAACCGAGAGGGATGCTATGTTTCCTAGCTGGCTACCCAACACTGGAACTCTTCCAAGTCATGGTAAGCTTTTGGTTTTATGAATTTATTGTAGCTGCTAAACTGCTTGCTAACTGTACACTGTACTACATGATTGTAGCGGGTTTACTAACGTGTTAGTTCTATAAGCTATGTTGTTGACGTTAGCTAATATGGTGACAACGGCTGTGTATAGCGATTAGCATTTATAATATGAAGGTTMGGCTGGGAAAGGTTTTTTCGCCTGGTCACAGACAGCTGATGTGTTGTGCACTGATGTCCACAAGCGAAGGGAAAAGTTGAGCGGGGGAGAGCGCGTAAATTATATAATGATCTGGCTGCTATGAAAGTGAACGGTGTTTGTGTGTGATCAGGGGTGTATTCATTCTGCTGCTTATGTTGAAAAGCTTTTCTTAAACAGAAGCCAACGGAACGAAACTGGGATAAACATACCAGAATTTTGTCCAATAGAAACTCTCGTTTGCAACTGTTGAACTAATGATTACACCCTATATCAGCTAGATGCAGGCAAGATTATGCAGGCAAGATTGTGCAAGGCGGTATTGTCAGTCACCTTGATTACTCAAATTTCTCTCGACCTGTGCACCTACGATGTAAACATTCATTCATAGGCTAGGTTGTACCAACCTCTTGATGGGTATAGGGAAAATTAGAGTATTATGTAGTAGCCTGAACCTATCAATGTTACATTGAGCTGGGTGAATGGAATATGAATGACAGTCATCCAATATGCTGTAATAGAAATATGGCCATGCTCATCTTTTTTTTAAATCATCCTCCCTCATGAATGGCACCGACCGTCACTACTTTCTGGGTAAGTCTCTAAGAGCTTTGCACACCTGGATTGTACAATAGTTGCACATTATTCTTGTTAAAATTCTTCAAGCTCTGTCAAATTGGTTGTTGACCAATGCTAGATAGCCATTTTCAATGCTTGCCATAGATATTCCAGCCGATTTAATTCAAAACTGTAACTAGGCCACTCAGGAATATTAAAAATCATCTTGGTAAGCAACTCCAGTGTACACCGAGTGTACAAACATTAGTAACAATCCAGGAGAAAACTTTGATCCCTTATTGATATCACCTGTTAAATCCACTTCAAATCAGTGTAGATGAAGGGGAGGAGACAGGTTAAAAGAAGGATTTTTAAGCCTTGAAACAATTGAGGTATGTGTGCCATTCAGAAGTTGAATGGGCAAGACAAAAGATTTAAGTGCCTTTGAACGGGGTATGGTAGTAAGTGCCAGACGCATCGGTTTCTGTTAAGAACTGTATTGCTGCTGAGTTTTTCACGCTCAACAGTTTCCTGTGTGTATCAAAAATTGGTGCCAGGAGGGCCAGTAGGCGGCAATCTATCATCTGGTCTAAAAATACACAGTACTAGCAAATGTTTGGACACACCTACTCATTCAAGGGTTTTTCAATGTTTTTACTATTTTCTACATTGTAGAATAACAGTGAAGACATCAAAACTATGAAATAACACATATGGAATCATGCAGTAACCAAAGAAGTGTTAAACAAATCAAAATATATTTTATATTTGAGGCTTCAAATAGCTATACTTTGCCTTGACGACAGCTTTGCAAACTCTTGGCATTCTCTCAACCAGCTTCATGAGGTAGTCACCTGGAATGCATTTCAATTAACTGGTGTGCCTTGTAAAAAGTACATTTGTGGAATTTCTTTCCTTCTTAATGCGTTTTCGCCAATCAGTTGTGTTGTGACAAGGTAGGGGGTATACAGAAGATAGCCCTATTTGGGAAAAAACAAAGTCCATATTATGGCAAGAACAGCTCAAATAAGCAAAGAGAAACGACATGAAGGTCAGTCTTCAAAGTAGCCACCCTTTGCCTTGATGACAGCTTTGCACACTCTTGGCATTCTCTCAACCAGCTTCATGAGGATTGCTTTTCCAACAGTCTTGAAGGAGTTCCACAATATGCTAAGCACTTATTGGCTGCTTTTCCTTCACTCTGCGGTCCAACTCATCCAAAACCATCTCAATTGGGTTGAGGTCAGGTGATTTTGGAGGCCAGATCATTTGATGCAGCACTCCATCACTCTCCTTGGTCAAATAGCCCTTACACAGCCTGGAGGTGTGTTTTCGGTCATTGTCCTGTTGAAAAACAAATGATAGTCCCACTAAGCGCAAACCAGATGGATTGGCGTATCGCTGCAGAATGCTGTGGTAGCCATGCTGGTTAAGTGTGCCTTGAATTCTAAATAAATCACAGACAGTGTCACCAGCAAAGCACCCCCACACCATCACACCTCCTCCTCCATGCTTCACGGTGGGAACAATACATGCGGAGATCATCCATTCACCTTCTCTGTGTCTCACAAAGACACGGCGGTTGGAACCAAAACTCTCAAATTTGGACTCATCAGACCAAAGGACAGATTTCCACCGGTCTAATGTCCATTGCTCGTGTATCTTGGCCAAAGCAAGTCTCTTCATCTTATTGGTGTCCTTTAGTAGTGGTTTCTTTGCAGCAATACGACCATGAAGGCCTGATTCACGCAGTCTCCTCTGAACAGTTGATGTTGAGATGTGTCTGTTACTTGAACTGAATCATTTATTTGGGCTGCAATTTCTGAGGCTGGTAGCTCTAATTAACTTATCCTCTGCAGCAGAAGTAACTCTGGGTCTTCCTTTCCTGTGGCGGTCCTCATTAGAACCGGTTTCATCATAGCGAGTGATGGTTTTTGCGACTGCACACACTTTCAAAGTTCTTGAATGACGGACCTTCATGTCTTAAAGTAATGATGGACTGTCGTTTCTTTTTGCTTATTTGAGCTGTTCTTGCCATAATATGGACTTGGTATTTTACCAAATAGGGCTATCTTCTTTATACCACCCCTACCTTGTCACACCACAACTGATTGCCTAAAACGCATTAATAAGGAAAGAAATAATACAAATGAACTTTTAACAAGGCACACCTGTTAATTGAAATGCATTTCAGGTGACTACCTCATGAAGCTGGTTGAGAGAATGCCAAGAGTGTGCAAAGCTGTCATCAAGGCAAAGGGTGGCTACTTTGAAGAATCTCAAATATAAAATAGTTGGTTACAGTTGGTTACTACATGATTCCATATGTGTTATTTCATAGTTTTGATGTCTTCACTATTACTATGCAGTGAAGAAAATAGTACACTTATTTGTTTTACTTGAATGAGTAGGTGTGTCCAAACTTTTGACTGATACTGTATATCCTAATGCCCCAGGGAAGTGGTTGTGGACAGTGTCCTGTGTAGGGTGCAGTCTTTCGGATGGAACGTTAAACGGGTGTCCTGACTCTCTGTGGCCATTAAAGCTCCCAATAACACCCCTACTCTTACGATAAGTGCTAACACCGGTATCCTGGCTAAATTCTCAATCTGTCCCTCTTACTATCATGTCCACCTAATCATCCTAGCTTCCATTTGGCTCATTCATCCCCCCTCCATTCCCCTGTAACTATTCCCCAGGTCATTGATGTAAATGAGAATGTGTTCTCAGTCACCTGGTAAAAAAAGGGTCTGGGTCTTTATTGATTAATTGTCTGTCTTTCTTTGCCTTTGAGACGTATAAGCACTGGCCAACTTGTCCCTCAAGTACTCTACTTGGTACATGAGTAGGTCATGATTAAGAACAGTCCGCTCAGTGACATCTGTGATCCTTCTATCAACTCTGTTTCAGCACCAGACCTAGCCTATTTCATTCTACTAGAACCTCTCAAACTGGCCTCAAAGGGCTCCTCAACCCGCCTACCAGAAGTGCCAAGTCACGGCGCTCTCATCTGCGGTTTCTTTGTGAGCTCACAGTAAGCTACCAGGCTGTGGTGTGAAGCCTCCCGAAGTAAACATCAGGGACGATCTGTACCACTCCTCAACCAAATCTGCCTTCCACATTGTTCAGAGCAGGAAACAACCTGATTTTACACAGCAGATTAAACACTGAATCGGAGATGGGGAATAATATTCTCGCTGTTCCCTGCATTGCAGAGATGTTTTGGAGATTGTGCAGGTATAGCAAAAAATGTTTCCATAAAGAGAAAGAAATGGGGATTTAAAGAGTTCGTACTTGGTAGGTGAAAACTCCCACACCTTTACCAAAACATTCACACTATATTCCAAAACCAATTATCCTTTGACGACGTGTCATCTCTGACACACAAGTATAATTACAGGCAGGTAGGTCTTATTTCTCAGACTGAGACTGAGACTGTTGACTGTGCAGTGAGGAAAACAGTATTTTAAGACTCTAATCAGATGATTATTTCACTCATATGATGACTAAGGAAGATAAGTGGGTGCTGTGTAGAGTCATATTCTATATATCAAGAAAATGTTTAGGAAATGAGACATGAGATAAATGGCCCATAATTGGGCTCAATCAGTATTACTTTCTAACGGGCTTTTACTAGGACGTTTTACTGAAGATGTCCACCGTCAGACCAAGTTGCCTATGGGAGTAAACCAGATCTTGCTGCAACCAGAAAGTAAACCAAGTGGGTGTACAGTCTTATAGTTATTGTCACTCTTTGGTACACAGTGGTCTGACATTTCTCTGTCTATGTCTGGCTGTACATGCAGGTGTTATGCAAGAGGGGCTGCTGGGTTTTACAACATTAAGGATGCAGCTGTGGAAGAAAAAGGAAGAGCATCTTCACCTATAATAAACATTACATTGAAATGATGTGTTGTGAATGCGGCCGAGGAGGGCTGTGCGCTCCTGCATAACGCTGCCTCCATTAGCAATAAAAAAGATAAGGAGCAGAGCGCTTTCTCAGTCCTCTCCACTCAGCACGGAGAGCACTCGAGGAGGAGAGTGGTTACAAACACACACACTGCTTTTCATTCACAAAACCCTTTGCACGTACGCACACACAGACTATATTTCTATTTTTGCATTATCATGTGAAGTGTACAACAACTTCAAACTTAAACTATGTATGACAATAACGTTAATATTCCCACTGTAGGCCTATCTGTAATACTGAAAAAACATTCCACAATCACATCATTAATGTTTGCTGCCTACTGCAGTTACTGAGTATTTAAGAGCTGCAGTTAAGTTGACATTTAAAACGGTTAAGGTAAGAGTTAGGTAAGTGTAAAGGTAGGGGTTAAAGTTAAGGGAAAGGAAAGAGGAAGGGGGATACCTAGTCAGTCGTACAACAATTCCTTCAACTGAAATGTGTCTTTCCGCATATAGGTTAGGGTAGGGACGTCCCAAGGATTCCGGATAGTACTAWCCTTTTCTTCCCACAATTTTAACTGACTTGTTTTACAGACTGATTCTACTTCAGCCTGTTGAGCTATGATGCCCCCCTACATTGGACAAATAGACTGGCAGGGTAAGTTATCCCTTCATCAATGGTGCGAGCACGTACAGGGTCTTGACGTGGGTCCTCTGGGGGATTACGTTAAACTGGGAACTGTGTTTGGTAAGTGACGTGAACACTTGTCTGTGTGTGTACATCCAGGCATGGAGCAGTTCCTGGTTCGAGGCCCAGCGAGTGGCTACGGTGGGAGCAGAGATGATTATCTGTTGGAGAAACTGGAGCCCTCCGCGACCTGGGAAGAAAGTTATGGTTGTGACTGTAATCGCTTCGTCTGAAATATAAACCCTCTGCTCTGGCCAGTGCAGACAGCATCCCTATTGAAAAATCACTGCATAGAGCCAGTGTTAGAACGATTGACTCTGGTGTCACCAGAAGAGAGGACCAGTGAGCCAAGCACAGGATAGACAAGGCTGGTGTCTTCACTCCAGAGGGGTACAGACAAGGGGACACATACATGAGACAACAGACAAGTGGTGATGAGTGACAGAAAAAATACACTACAAATGTTTCCTGTAGGCTGGATTGTGGTGTTGTTGTGCTGATTGTATTGTATGTTTTTAAAATGTTGTAATGTTGTATTGAATGTTTTTAAAATGTTGTATTGATTGCTGCTGCCTTCTTGGCCAGGTCTCCCTTGCAAAAAATACTGTTTCAATGGGATTTTCCTGGTTAAATAAAGGTGAAATAAAATTATACCTATCTCCCCATCCTTCAACAAGCAACTGCTTGAGTACACTGAGTGGCCAGATACAGTATGAACTGCCATACGCTGCCTATACCAGTTGTGTTGACATCACTGGAGATTCGCAAAATGCTTTGTGTTCGCTGAGGACTTAGGTTCAGTTGCTCAGGAGGGAAAAGTGCTCTGTAGTGTAAAATAGTACTATTAGCCAGCCAATTTACATTTATGTAAATGTTTGGGTCATGAATTTCTGCTAAGAGTAAAATATTGAGCAGCGAAAATAGGACATTCATCTTGTCTACACAACCTTCTGGAGAGTGAATATTGAGCAGTGAAAATAGGATATTCATCTTGTCTACACAACCTTCTGGAGAGTGAATATTGAGAAAAAAGCTTTTCCTGAAAGCACACGCAGGATTGATGATATGCAAGTCCAACTAAATTGGATTCTTTCCCAGGCTTTTTATTTCTTTCACAAAAGGTGTCTTGTTAAACTTTTTTAAAGTCTTGCGGAGATGAATTTGCTTCTGATGTGGAGAAGAGTGGGATAACAAAAGACTGTCAATTAAGTCCTTTTCCTCTCTAGACTGAGACTACCCCCTCTGACACTTGGGCCTGGTTAGGAATAAGAGCAGAGAGATGCTGTGTACTTATACTTCTCATTAACTGCATAGAAAGTTCTAAGAAAAATCCTGGAAGAGGCACAGCACACACTGCCTAGGCACCGGTCCCGTGCATCCATCTCCATAGCATTTGTACTCAATGAAGGAGGGGGAGATGGGATCTCTAGCCAAAAGTGAGAGGGGTTAGTTAGCAAAACATTGCCTAAGTATACAATGCTAGAGCTGCAGACACTCAAGTTCACTCCATCTTCATTTCATGCACACTCGCTCACACACAGTCATTGATGTACACTCCCTCCCTCTAAAATCTACAAGACTTCCAGACTTGTTTGTTTACAGCAGTAAGCAGATGCTCCACAACCCTTAACTGTGAGCATGGCCCAGTCTCTCTCTCTCACACACACACACACACACACACACACACACACACACACACACACACACACACACACACACACACACACAACGTCCTGTTTTGATGCAGGACCCGGGTGGAAAACAATGCTGCAGTCTAAACGGACCAGTGGTATTTGTGTTGGTGGCTGTGAATGGGATGTTACAATCAGGCCAGGAACAAAGGCTGGGAATGAAGGAGCTCAGAGCCCAGGCTCACTCCCACACAGCTGGAAATGAAGGAAAACAGCTCTGGAGCAGGTCCAACAACATACCACCTTTACCTACCGGACCACTGATCAGATTTGCAGTGAAGTAAAAGATAAAATAATTTTATGTAAATAGCAGGAACACCTATGATAAATCTCTTTATACAACCATATTGCCTCATCTCTTATGGAGCACAGCCCACGTGTGCATGTGGCTCTGTTTACTTCAACAATGGAGGGGAATTGTTTTTCCTATACTAAAGCTTTCAGTCCATTTACAGTCTCCCTCTATAGTAAAGAATATACACTGAGTGTACATTAGGCACACCTGCTCTTTCCATGACATAGACTGACCAGGTGAAAGCTATGATCCCTTATTGATGTCATTTGTTAAATCCTCTTAATTGAGACATGGATTGTGTATGTGTGCCATTCAGAGGGTGAATGGGCAAGACAAAATATTTAAGTGCCTTTGAACGGCGTACTGTAGTAGGTGCCAGGCACACCGGTTTGTGTCAAGAACTGCAACGCTGCTGGGTTTATCCACGCTCAACAGTTTCATGTGTGTATCAAGAATAATCCACCACCCAAAGGACATCCAGCCAACTTGACAACAGTGGGAAGCATTRGAGTCAACATGGGCCAGCATCCCTGTGGAACGCTTTCGACACCTTGTAGAGCCCATGCCCCAACGAATTCAGCCTGTTCTGAGGGCAAGGGGGGGGGTGCAACTCAATATTAGGAAGGTGTTCCTAAGGGTGTTTCTCAAAACGCACACTACCGTGCTCTGAGCTTGCGAATTGGAGTACGGGAGGCTCGGAATATGAGTCCAAATCAAAGTATGCGAAACGGAGTACGGAGGGCACTTCTCAAATGCATACTCTGTTTGTACATACTTTGAAGCATGCATCGATGCAAGCATCAACAGAAAGTATGCAAAGAAATATGGCTCAACCACGTAAAAAGATTACGCACATTTTCATGAAATCAATGGTGGCCATTATTTGAGCTGAAGCAAGATAAAATATACTCAGACTTCAGAATGAAATGTTGCCTATTCACATATCACATTGCCAGACTACAATATTTTAACTTGATATGTTAATATATACATGCTGTGTTCATTTTGGCATGGTTACCTGCCTACAATACCCACTCTAGGTCGCAAGCTCATATTAAGTCAATAGAGCTAACTGGCTAGCTACTACTGTTCGCTAGTCAAATAGCTAGCTAGCTAACAATTATTTGTGGCTAACTACCCATGAAGAATAGACATCTACCTTGGATAACATTGGTTTTAGGTCATTTTTGCCTGTTATACTATCTGGTTAGCTACATTAATACGATTCACATATAGCTAGCTGATAGTTATGAAGTAAAAATGTTTGCTTTGTGTATTTCTTGTTTCGTCTCCATTGTTGCCATTGTCCTGGCTGGAAGAAGGTTCAGTGAATGGGGAGATGCGGCGTGAGGTCATACAGTAGAGGGAGTGCGAGTGCTTCTCAAATGTAATGTTTTATGCATTCTCCACACTCTCATCCTCACAAGAACGTACTGAAGAGAACGTCCTCGGAGAAAGCACTTGGAGCATGAGAGTGTGGAGCACGGCAGTATGCATAGAGAAACACCCTCGGTGTACACTATACACTGCATTAGGTACTGGTGAGCCTCTCCCTACTCTGTATTATACTTTTGTGTTGTGGGTTCCAGGGCCATTGACACACACTGCCTCCCTCCCTCAAGCCCAAGATACAGGGGGAGAAGGGAGGATGTTCAGAGTGGAATCACACATTAAACAATCTTATTGGATGAAATTCACAGCACTGTGTTCTGGGAGCCTGCTTCTCCTTAGGCAGCATCCATCAATGCTTATATCAGTTTGTCTCAGACATTTCAAGCTAACATTTTTACACTACTTTCTTTAAAAAAATGTTTTTGTAATTTAGCAGACGCTCTTATCCAGAGTGACATACAGGAGCAATTAGGGTTAAGTGCCTTGCTCAAGGGCACATTGACAGAACCTGTCAGTTACTGGCCCAACACTCTTAAATCGCTAGGCTTCCTGCCCCCAATGATTTTCTTAAGCCTTACTTCACTCACATAATAACGGTAAAAATGGGGCATTCTATAGAGAACACTCACTGACTCAACATAGACTGACTAAAGGATGTTTACGGCTATTTACGGGATGTGCCGGTATGCACATTTCTGAAGCGTGATACATCTGTTTTGGTAGAGGGTAAAACAATTGGCTAAGTGCTGTGTATTCCCTCTCCAGCTACGGCGTCTGGAAAGAGTGGAAGGAGGGAGGGAGGGATAGAAGAGATGGAGGGATGGAAGAGATGGAAGAAAGAAGAGCGAGGGAAGGAGAGGGGTAGAAAACAAAACCATGAGCTCAGACTATTAGCTGTCTCTAGTACCACCTAGGGGAGATGGTGTCTATGGCATGTTAAAGTTGTTGCTGGCTGGTTTACACAGTGTGAACGAACAGTTAACAGATTTACTCAAGTCAAAGGAGACTAAGCAATATGAGGCGAGTCTGAATCAGTTGTTATGAGACAGATTCTGGCTACATCAGAGTAGTTGAAACCTATTTAGAAAAACGTTGTGAAACTACCCCAGAGCGTGTTGATGATGACAACATTTGTGTAACTATAAATTATAAATACATTTTCTGTTTGATCAAAAACATTGTCTCTCTGTTTGCCCCCTAAGTATTACAGAGGAGCCTGTTTATCTTAGTGCAACTGTTCAAATAGTTTCCCCTGCAAACACACAATTATTGCAGAGCTACTTACTGTGGGATTAAGGTGAGAAGATAAATATGATACGGAAAAGTAATTTAGCAGTGGATGTGGACACTGGACACTAGAGGTCGACCGATTAATCGGAATGGCTGATTAATTAGGGCCGATTTCAAGTTTTCATAACAATCGGATGCCGATTTTTTTATTTTACACCTTTATTTAACTAGGCAAGTCAGTTAAGAACACATTCTTATTTTCAATGACAGCCTAGGAACGGTGGGTTAACTGCCTTGTTCAGGGGCAGAACGACAGATTTTTACCTTGTCAGCTCAGGGATTCAATCTTGCAACCTTACGGTTATCTAGTCCAACGGTCTAACCACCTGCCTCACGAGGAGCCTGCCTGTTACGCGAATGCAGTAAGAAGCCAAGGTAAGTTGCTAGCTAGCATTAAACTTATCTCATAAAAAACAATCAATCAATCATAATCACTAGTTATAACTACACATGGTTGATGATATTACTAGTTTATCTAGCGTGTCCTGCGTTGCATAAAATCGATGCGGTGCGCATTCGCGAAAAAGGACTGTCGTTGCTCCAACGTGTACCTAACCATAAACATCAAAGCCTTTCTTAAAATCAATACACAGAAGTATATATTTTTAAACCTGCATATTTAGCTAAAAGAAATCCAGGTTAGCAGGCAATATTAACCAGGTGAAATTGTGTCACTTCTCTTGCGTTCATTGCACGCAGAGTCAGGGTATATGCAACAGTTTGGGCCTCCTGGCTCAAGGCTCGTATTTCTGTGTGTTATTATGTTATAATTAAGTCTATGATTTGATAGAGCAGTCTGACTGAGCGATGGTAGGCACCAGCAGGCTCGTAAGCATTCATTCAAACAGCACTTTCGTGCGTTTTGCCAGCAGCTCTTCGCAATGCTTCAAGCATTGCGCTGTTTATAACTTCAAGCCTATCAACTCCCGAGATTAGGCTGGTGTAACGGATGTGAAAAGGCTAGCTAGTTAGCGGGGTGCACGCTAATAGCGTTTCAAACGTCACTCGCTCTGAGACTTGGAGTAGTTGTTCCCCTTGCTCTGCATGGGTAACGCTGCTTCAGGGTGGCTGTTGTCGATGTGTTCCTGGTTCGAGCCCAGGTAGCGGCGAGGAGAGGGATGGAAGCTATACTGTTACACTGGCAATACTAAAGTGCCTATAAGAACATCCAATAGTCAAAGGTATATGAAATACAAATCGTATAGAGAGAAATAGTCCTATAATTCCTATAATAACTACAACCTAAAACTTCTTACCTGGGAATATTGAAGACTCATGTTAAAAGGAACCACCAGCTTTCATATGTTCTCATGTTCTGAGCAAGGAACTTAAACGTTAGCATATTTGACTTTTACTTTCTTCCCCAACACTTTGTTTTTGCATTATTTAAACAAAATTGAACATATTTCATTATTTCATTATTATTTGAGGCTAAATTTATTTTATTGATGTATTATATTAAGTTAAAATAAGTGTTCATTCATTATTGTTATAATAGTCATTATTACAAATACATATATATTTTTTTTTTTAATCGCCGATTAATCGGTATCGGCTTTTTTGGTCCTCCAATAATCGTATTGGTGTTGAAAAATCATAATCGGTCGACTCTCTACTGGACACACACACACACACACACACACACACACACACACACACACACACACACACACACACACACACACACACACACACACACACACACACACACACACACACACACACACACACCCAACAACACACACACACACACACACACACACAAAAATGTAATTCTTCCTTGAACCATAGGCTCTTGTGGTTTTGCCAAAGATGTAATTTGGCATCTTAAATCACAAGATGTGTTTTATACTACTTACCTCTGACTTCATATAAGCCATCTCTCCTCTACAATGTTTACAGGGTTTCATGGAGCATGTGTTTTGAGCCTGCAGGCAGGCTGATGTGATGAGCTTGGATAAGAGCAGAGGAAAGTGGAGGAGAGGCGTAGAGGATAGGGGAGGGGGGAGAGGAGAACACAGCGACAGCCTGCTGGAATGGGAACTGTCCTCCAGTGAACAGAGGCAGCACTGATGAGCACAGGAGCACAGTGCTTCCTGTTGTTGCAGCCTAAAAAACACTGACCTTCAGAATGTCATATCATACACACACATGTATCGTGCACACACGTTTCCTTTTGCTGCTCAAGTCCGTCCCCCTCCCCGACTCCCCCATCTCCAACCTCCTCCTCAGCAAGACTCTCCACACATCTGTCTCTCCCAACGTCCCTCTCCTCACTTCCCCTTTCCATATAAAAACCCTCGACAGCAGGGCTCTGAGCGGACTTCCTCTCTGCCAGCTCCTGTCACTGTCACTTTGGTGGGAATGCACAGCAAGAGAGCACTCGGAACTCAAAAGAGGCCCTCTCAATTTCAGCTTTTAGAGTGCCCAACTTTCAACAGACTAGCATCGACTGACCACAAGAACATATCGACAAGTTCTGCCTCTCAAAGCAATGTGCTTCAGTGGTTCTGGTCTGCTCTCATATCTCAAATAGTACTGTGATGTTGTTTGTCACGGTTTAAGAAATAKATTTTAGTGATGGTAAATGGTCTTCGTTTTTTGTGGCAGTGAAACAAATGGTTAAATAACACACTGTGATCCTTTCCAACCCCACGAGTCCTCGTGTTTCATGTGTGCACGCACGTGTGTGTGTGTGTGTGTTGAATACCTGTATACCGGCTGCATCTCTCGGGCGATGCCGATCACAGCTCCGGGAGGGAATCGATCAAACTCCAGAAACAGCTCCCTGATGTTGCTCCTGTACTTCAGATCCAGGTCCAGCTGTACAATGCGCTGCAGATCTGAAACAGAGTTAAAGACATAACCACTCAGAAATTAACACTTCTTGATAGCACCTGTTGAGTAGCAGATTATTTTGGCTATACATCATATCGGCTAAGAATATCAGCTATTAGCGCTGAGCGATCAGTGCTTTTTCAAGTCTGTTCCGTTTTGGTTCAAATATGCAAAAATAATTACGGTTTCCGAATTTAAAAAACTATAATTGATTTATTTTATGCACTATGCACTAAAAATAAAAGTCCCATGATGGTAGTGACTGCCCATTTCTGCCTATCACTTATTAACAATAATTTATTTACATTACTTTAATAAAATATTTCAGGTGTATATTACATTTTATTAATTTGATGACTTTATTATTTCATTCCAAGTCATCATCTTTATAGAGCTGCTGCCTATGCTGTCTGGCAAAATCACAATTTTAGTAGTTCTTCAAAGTAAATAAGGCATTTTATGACAGCTGAATACCAACTATCAATCACTCAGATCCTGTATTTTTTTTGTTAGAGATACCTCACGAAGCAACTGCTCTCTCTCCCTCTCGATCACGCATTCTTCTGTCTCTTTTCGTCACTTTCTTGGATTACTGCGGATTGGGTTTTTGAGCCATCTGGGTATGTGGTCTAGAACATTTTTTGGACTTTCAGATAACTTTTTGGGAGATCCATTGAGAGTGTGTCTTGATCATTTTCTTGTACTTTCAAATTACTATTTTACTATTCCACTCGTTAACTGTATTATAAAATATATGAAACTGGGAGTAACATCTGTAGTTCGAGATGCCAAGATCCAAGGCATGGTTTTCAGATTGACACCAATTGATACTGCTCTGTTGGTCAACTGAGATAAGCACAGTATTGTGTCCATTGCACCTTAAGTATTCCCTAACCTTTCACTGCCATGCCAACCAGCAAAACACAGGAAGGTGGAACAATGAACAGATGAGTCTCTCCTGGTAACTGGGGTGACTACGGCTGCATTTACACAGGCAGCACAATTCTGATATTTTGCACAATAATTGGCAAAAGAGCTGATCTGATTAGTCAAAAGACCAATTAGTCAAAAGACCAATTATATATGAAAAAAAAAGATCTGATTGGGCTGCCTGTTAAAAGTACAAGTAATCGCTGCCTAAGTCAAGCAAGACAAACCATGTGATTTCAGTTAACAAGAAACAGTTTTCCAGCTTCTTGATATCAGATAGTGGCATGCACTTTAATCAAACGTGTCTCTGTCCCAATCTCAGAGTTGAGGTCACAATGGAGAGGCCAAACCGAACTCGGGGCCCCTGGCCTGGAGAGGCCCGACTGCACAGACAATGGGCCTGCATATGGAAAAGGGAAAACAAGTGGCCTAAACTAAGCCTGTTGAAACCAGAACAATGCTGGGCTAGAGCGGGGTCTCCACAGAGGCTTTGGCCAGAGAGATATTTTAGGGCCGGTCTCTGTCCAAACAAGCAGCGGAAACTAAACTCTGCAGAGATGGTCAGCCATTTTCTCCCCTGCTCTTTAAAGGGGCAATCTGCAGTTGCTAAATACATTTGTGGACTTAAATTAATGATATGTACCCATTGACTCTTGATGAATATAATTTAGAAATGCCTCATGAGCATACTGTCAACTGTTGTACCCCATCAGAACCCAAAATAAGCTTGTTTTACTCCAATGTTTATAAACAAAGAAAATGTAAACAAACMSTGTATAGCCTCAAAACATGGTTAAAACTATAATTTTGATATCATGGATGGTCAGTCCTTGTATCTATAGCTCTATGAATTTGAGAGCTGTTACATTTCTCCAGCCCCATCACAGTTTTTTTCCTAAACAGTGGTGGGGAAAACCCTTAATTTTTTAAACTTCGGATTGACTCTTTAAACAAGGAAGTCCCCTTCACAATGCCTTCATGAGGTAGAGTGGCGGAGCGTCATCCCCCGCCCGGCGAACGCTGACTTTGTTTGTTCTGAGGGGGCTTTAGACGGCCTGCTTTGGGACAGGGGAAAGCAGGAAGAGAGTCTTTGGCTGATACAACATTGGGCTGAGCTATGATATAACCACATAAAGCATAAAAAGACCACAGGGGCAAAGAGTCACATTTACTCACACTCTTCCATTGCCGCTTCGCTTAACCATCATTCACTGCTATTATGACACCATTTAATGCTGACAGGCAATGCAGAATCACCTTTCAAACAAACGTGATTTCAAATCAAATTCTCTATTAATACTGATGGAGGAATGCAGGGTGACATTTTACCATACTGGAGGAGCTGGGGGCTCTCTGGCTGGTGCCTCGGGTAACGTTACAGTGCAGGATAACAGAGCGTTTGTGCTCGGCCAACTCGGATTCATTTCAGTCGGCCTCGTTTCCCCGGCGGGAGAGACCAATTCCCAGAACTGGAGGGGTCACAGCAGGGTTCACCGCCACGGCCCACCTCCGGCGCCCAGCCGAGCGTCTCCACGGACCAGGCCTCGGCGGGCCATGATGACTGCTTTGTTTAATCATGCCTTAAGAGAACATTATGTCTGAGGAAAGTAGGCGGCATTAAAGGGGGGCTTGGGGTTTGGGAGGGAGGAGTCTTCTACTAAAGCCTTTTCTTATTTGAAAGAAAATATGTCAGGTGTGGTCACCTGATCTCGAGATCATGTAGGCCTATGCCTTATTTTGATCTTCTGTTTCATTTGTCTGATGTGACTAGATGTACATTGGTTTTGAATCAGTCCCTTTTATAACATAATCCACTATTACCAACAAAGCTACCAACAACTTGCCTCATTCCCCTCTCACTATGCTTCAGGCCAACAATGTGATGTGCCATTTTCAATGACTCATATATTGGATAAAAATAGAATGAGGCTTTATCCATCCCAGTTCTATCTATTTCTATACAGCGTAGTAGCTGCGGGCTGCATTGTCTGTCAGAGATAAAGAGGCAGTCAGCAGTAGAAACCATAACAGTGTCTTCCCTGCCCCTGTTCCGGTAAAAAGCTGAGGGATGGGGATGGAGAAATGTAACCACTCTCAAATGTATAGACTATGAATGCAAGGACTGACCGTCCATGATATTACAATTATTGTTTTAATCATGTTTTGAGACTATATATGTTGATGTAAGCAAGTGGTGATTGCTCCTTTAAGACGGTTAGGTGGCTACGAGTCCGCCCGTGTAGCGTGTGCGCTGGGAGTCGGGAAGCAAGTTCAGGGAATACATTTAATGAATGAACGAAACATAATACAAAACAAGAAACACGAACAATGCACAGACAAACTGAAACAGAAACAATGACGCCTGGGGAAGGAACCATAGGGAGTGACATATCTATAGAAGGTAATCAGGGAAGTGATGGAGTCCAGGTGAGTCTGACGACACGCAGGAGCACGTAACGATGGTGACAGGTGTGCGCCATAATGAGCAGTCTGATGACCTAGAGGCCGGAGAGGGAGCACACGTGACAACCCGAAGCAGCGAGTGCATTACACTGTTTCTGTCTTGTCTGTAGTGTCTCAACATCAAGATGACAACAGCAGCAAAAGAGGACCTTACTTATTCTCGCATCACTTCATCTAGCTGAACATGGGTCAACGTGGTTATGACTCATAGCTTAAGGTCCAACTACCCGGCCTTATATGAGCAGTTAAAACATTGAGTATGGGCTAGTCGCCTAGGTACGCCTATGGGTTGAGATAACCCCTGGGCGCTGAAGGGGGGTCAARTCGATGACATCCCTTATGTTCTACCTATGAATTACAGCACCATGCACATACTGCAGCTTTCTTCTACCACCCCCACCACACCAAAAGCATCACAAACCAAATGGCCATTAGTCTATTCTTATGTTGTTCAAAGAGATTTTGTTGGCATGCATAGTGGGAAATCTCTGGGGACAGACTGAAGGCAATCTGTTTAGGGAATACTATGTTCTAACATGTCGTTGGTTTACGTTTCAAGACTTATATACTGTGTTCTATTCAAACCTAACCCAGCCACATCATATACTATTTAAAGTGCTAGGGGACAGCTAAAGAAGACAGACAAAATGAAAAATAAAACATTTTGTATATTCCAACAATTTTGTTGACTCAATGACCCGCACTCACTCCCTAAACACAATCTAGTGCTGATTAGTGATGTTTGTACAGCTGTTTTTTCTCTCTGAAAACAAAAGGACTCATCAGTGGGTCTAGATCAGTGTTAATGAGTGTTAAAGTGAACTACATGTAGTTCGACTAGTGATTTAACTACATTTTGCAGTAGGTTGGTGGTAGTTCAGTAGTTCATAACTTTTTTTTGCCATGTAGCGTGTTTAGCTAACCACTAGAAACACTAATCAGTATATATACAGTACCAGTCAAAAGTTTGGACACAGATACTCATTGCAGGGTTTTTCTTTATTTTKACTATTTTCTACATTGTAGAATAACAGTGAAGACATAACTATGAAATAACACATATGGAATCATGTAGTAACCAAAAAAGTGTTAAACAAATAAAAATATATTTGAGATTCTACAAAGTAACCACCCTTTGCCTTGATGACAGCGTTGCACACTCTTGGAATTCTCTCAACCAGCTTCATGAGGTAGTCACCTAGAATGCATTTCAATTAAAAGGTGTGCCTTGTTAAATTAATTTGTATTATTTATTTCCTTGTTAATGAGTTTTAGCCAATCAGTTGTGTTGTGACAAGGTAGGGCTGGTATACAGAAGATAGCCCTATTTGGTAAAAGACCAATTCCATATAATCCCAAGAACAGCTCAAATAAGCAAAGAGAAAYGACAGTCCATCATTACTTTAAGACATGAAGGTCATTCAATCCGGAAAATGTCAAGAACTTTGAAAGTTTCTTCAAGTGCAGTCGCAAAAACCATCAAGCGCTATGATGAAACTAGCTCTGATGAGGACCACCACAGGAAAGGAAGAACCAGAGTTACCTCTGCTGCAGAGGATAAGTTAATTAGAGTTACCAGCCTCAGATATTGCAGCCCAAATAAATGTTTCACAGAGTTCAAGTAACAGACACATCTCAACAGCAACTGTTCAAAAGAGACTGCGTGAAATCAGGCCTTCATGGTTGAATTGCTGCAAAGAAACCACTACTAAAGGTCACCAATAAGAAGAAGAGACTTGCTTGGGCCAAGAAACATGAGCAATGGACATTAGACTGGTGGAAATCTGTTCTTTGGTCTGATGAGTCCAAATTGGGGATTTTTGGTTCCAACCGCCGTGTCTTTGTGAAACGCAGAGTAGATGAACGGATGATCTCTGCATGTGTGGTTCCCACCGTGAAGCAAGTAGGAGGAGATGTGATGGTGTGGGGGTACTTTGCTGGTGACAATGTCAGTGAGTTATTTAGAATTCAAGGCACACTTAACCAGCATGGCTACCACAGCATTCTGCAGTGATACGTCATACCATCTGGTTTGGGCTTAGTGGGCTTACTATCCTTTGTTTTTCAACAGGACAATGACCCAATACACCTCCAGGCTGTGTAAGGGCTATTTGACCAAGGAGAGTGATGGAGTGCTGCATCAGATGACCTGGGCTCCACAATCATCAACCAATTGAGATGGTTTGGGATTAATTGGACCGCAGAGTGAAGGAAAAGCAGCCAACAAGTGCTCAGCATATGTGGGAACTCCTTCAAGACTGTTGGAAAAGCATTCCTCATGAAGCTGGTTGAGAGAATGCCAAGAGTGTGCAAAGCTGTCATCAAGGCAAAGGGTGGCTACATTGTTTAACACTTTTTTGGTTACTACATGATTCAACATGTTATTTCATACAATGTAGAAAATAGTACAAATACAGAAAAACCCATGAGTGTGTGTGTGCAATGAGTGTGTGTGTATATATATATATATATATCATTTCCCCCCCTCAATCTACACACAATACCCCATAATAACAAAGCAAAAACATTTTTGTAAATGTATTAATTAAAAAAAACAGAAATACCTTATTTACATAAGTAGTCAGACCCTTTGCTATGAGACTCGGTTGACAGTGCATGTCAGAGCAAAAACCAAGCCATGAGGTCAAAGGAATTGTCCGTAGAGCTCCAAGACAGGACTGTGTCGAGGTACAGATCTGGGGAAGGTACCAAAACATTTCTGCACCTTCCAACAGGACCTCAACCCTAAGCACATAGCCAAGACATCACAGGAGTAGCTTTGGGACAAGTCTCTGAATGTCGTTGAGTGGCTCAGCCAGAGCCCGGACTTAAACCTGATCGAGTATCTCTGGAGAGACCTGAAAATATCTGTGCAGCGACGCTCCCCATCCAACCTGACAGAGCTTGAGAACAATGGGAGAAACTCCCCAAATACAGGTGTGCCAAGCTTGTAGTGTCAATACCCAAGAAGACTCGAGGCTGTAATCGCTGGCAACGGTGTTTCAACAAAGTACTGAGTAAAGGGTGCTGAATACATGTAAATAAAAATGTCTAAAAAACTGTTTTTGGTTTGTCATTATCAATTTTAGAATAAGGCTGTAACATAAAAAAGTCAAGGGGTCTGAATACTTTTCAAATGCACAAACACACACACACAGTGAATAAATATAAACACAACACACAAAAATGTTACTGCGTTACAGTTCATATAAGGAAATCAGTCAATTGAAATAAATTCATTAGGCCCTAATCTATGGATTTCACATGACTGGGAATACAGATATGCATCTGAGGGTCACAGATGCCTGAAAAAAAGGTAAGGGCGTGGATCAGAAAACCAGTCAGTATCTGGTGCGACCACCATTTGCCTCATGCAGCACGACACATCGCCTTCACATTAAGTTGATCAGGCTGTTGATTGTGGCCTGTGGAATGTTGTCCCATTCCTCTTCAATGGCTGTGCAAAGTTGCTGGATATTGCCGGGAACTGGAACACACTGTCGTAGACGTCGATCCAGAGCATCCCAAACATGCTCAATGGTTGACATGTCTGGTGAGTATGCAAGCCATGGAAGAACTAGGACATGTTCAGCTTCCAGGAATTGTGTACAGATCCTTGCGACATGGGGCCGTGCATTATCATGCTGAAACATGAGGTGATGGTGGAAGATTAATGGCACGACAATGGGCCTCAGGATCTCGTCACGGTATCTCGAAGCATTCAAATTGCCATCGATAAAATTAAATTGTTGTACGTAACTTATGCCTGCCCATACGATAACCCCACCGCCACCATGGTGCACTCTGTTCACAATGTTGACATCAGCAAACCACTCACCCACACAACGCTGTCTGCCCGGTACAATTGAAAACGGGATTCATCCCTGAAAAGCACACTTCTCCAGCGTGCCAGCAAAGGTGAACATTTGCCCACTGGTGCAGCAGGCTTCCGGGTTCAGTGAGCAGCGAGCAGTGTGTCAAGAAGCAGTGCGGCTTGGCAGGGCCGTGCTTCGGAGGACACATAGCTCTCGTCCTTCGCCTCTCCAAAGTACGTATGGGAGTTGCAGCGAAGGGACCAGACTAACTCCCAATTCGATATCACAAAATTGGAGAGAACGGGTTAAAAATATATATATTACAATAATTATTATATATATAAAAATAAATAAGAAAATGTATATATTACAGCTTTAAAACATTGCTTGTGTGTTTAATAGGCTAAATGACACGTGACCCCAAAGTGATCTGTTATTGCAATTTCAGATTGAATATCAAAGTGGTTTGGATTTACTGAACTACTTTTTCAAAGTACCTTTAGTTAAGTAAACTATATTTTTCTTACGGGTAGTGTGAAGTAATTGGTAGCTTGGTAAACTATTTTAAGAATAGCTTCCCCAACACTTGTCAAGATACAAGTAGTAGTGAGGAGGACAATTACTGAGGGGAGTGAAAGTGCTCACACCACCTCCCCTCTTTCTAACAACCCACTCAGCTGAAATCAGAGGAGGCTGTATGTAGGTCAGCGAAAGTGACACTACAGCTGCATCTTGGTCTCATTCTCCACAGCAAAGCTCAGCTGAAGGACCCGTCTCCCACCTCTACTCTCTTCCAATGTACACTGTAACAAATGAAAGCTAGGCTATTATTTATTTATCACTGTTGAGTTATGATTACAATGACTTTCCAATCACCAATGCATTGACAGCAACCTGATGAACTCACTGTAACTGGGACAGAAAAAGACATTGAAACACGCTGAAACAACACAGAACTGTGTTGTTATTGCAGTTTATATGGAATAACAGTCTCACTGTGGAATAGTACAGACTAAAGTCAATTTTAAGAATATCTTCATACGAACTGCCATACATTCCCTGAAAAAAGGGGGMTTACCCCTCAGAGGGATGATAATGCTGCGTGACGTGTTGTGATAACTGTCTGTGTTGTTTGTTGTAGTAGCCACGTGACATGACACAACAGACCTTTACAGATCAGGCTGTTTTGACGTTGCCGAGACACATTCATATTTTATACTATATTGAAAACCGTCTGTCTGGCTCTATTCATGACCAATGGTATCATTCACACAGCTGTCCAACACAGCTCAGTACAAATCAGTACAGCCCAACCTATTTCCCAGGTCTCTCAGCCTGTATTGATGGAATTGTTGGGAAGGGTTYGATGGCTGGAACAAGCTCCCCAGGGGAGAGCAGAGGAAACAATGCGAGCAGACAGGCCCCCTCCCAGCGTCCGTGGAAAGGCCTGGTGACTGCGCTGCGATTCCTTGAAGTTCTCAAGCGACGACTCTTTCATCCTCGCTTATAGAAAAACGTGAAGTCATTTCAGAGCAGCCCATGGAGAATGAGACTTTCTGTGTTGGATGCACATGTTCCCAGTGCAACAACAACCTTACCTTAAGAAAGAGCTGGCCCTGGACCTGACTCCTTTCGGTCAGCGAGCCCAAACTCATTATTTGTTCAGATGGTGACAAAACATATAGTACCAGTCAAAAGTTTGGACACACCTAATCATTCAAGGGTTGTTTAAAAAAAAATGAAATAACACATATGGAATCATGTAGTAACCAAAAAACTGTTCCAGAAATCAAAATATATTTTATATTTGAGATTCTTCAAAGTAGCCACCATTTGCCTTGACATGGAATGCTTTGCCAACAGTCATGAAGGACTTCCCATATATGCGGAGCACTTGTTGGCTGCTTTTCCTTCACTCTGCAGTCCAACTCATCCCAAACCATCTCAATTGGGTTGGGGTCAGGTGATTGTGGARGCCAGGTCATCTGATGCAGCACTCCATCACTCTCCTTCTTGGTCAACTAGCCATTACACAGCCTGGAGGTGTGTTGGGTCATTGTCCTGTTGAAAAACAAATGATATTCCCACTAAGCCCAAAACCAGATGGGATGGCGTATGGCTGCAGAATGCTGTAGTAGCCATGCTGGTTAAGTGTGCCTTGAATTCTAAATAAATCACTGACAGCGTCACCAGCAAGGCACCACCACACCATCACATGGGGTGGCAGGTAGCCTAGTGGTTAGAGCGTTGGGCCAGTAACCAAAAGATTGCTAGATCGAATCCCCGAGCCGACAAGGTAAAAATCTGTCGTTCTGCCCCTGAACAAGGCAGTTAACCCACTGTTCCTAGACTGTCATTGTAAAGAAGAATTTGTTCTTAACTGACTTGCCTAGTTAAATGAAGGTGAAATTTAAAAAATAAAAACACCTCCTCCATGCTTCACGGTGCAAACAACACATGCAGATATAATCTGTTCACCTACTCTGCGTAAGAAAGACACGGCGGTTGAAACCAAATATCAAAAATTTGGTCTCATCAGACCAAAGGACAGATTTCCACCGGTCTAATGTACATTGCTTGTGTTTCTTGGCCCAAGAAAGTCTCTTCTCATCAGTGTACTTTAGTGGTTTTTCTGCAGCAATTTGACCACGAAGGCCTGATTCACGCAATCTCCACTGAACTGTTGAGATGTGTCTGTTACTTGAACTCTGTGAAGCATTTATTTGGGCTGCAATTTCTGGGGCTGGTAACTCCAATAAACATATCCTCTGCAGCAGAGGTAACTCTAGGTCTTCCATTCCTGTGGCGGTCGTCATGAGAGCCAGTTTCATCATAGCACTTGATCGTTTTGTGACTGCACTTGAAGAAACTTTCAAAGTTCTTGACATTTTCCGGATTGACTGACCTTCATGTCTTAAAGTAATGACAGACTGTCGTTTCTCTATGCTTATTTGAGCTGATCTTACCGAGTGGCGCAGCAGTCTAAGGCACTGCATAGCAGTGCTAGAGGTGACCCTACAGACCCTGGTTCGATCCCAGGCTGTATCACAAACAGACATTATTATGAGTCCCATAGGGCAGCGCACAATTGGGTTAGGGTAGGTTTTGGCCGGGGTAAGCCGTCATTGTAAAATAAGAATTTGTTCTTAACTGCCTTGCCTAGTGAAATAAAAAATGTTTTTACAAAAATAATATGGACTTGGTCTTTTACCAAATAGGGCTATCTTCTGTATACCACCCACACCGTGTCACAACACAACTGATTGCCTCAAACGCATTAAGAAGTAAAGAAATTCTACAACTGTACTTTTAACAAGTGAATAGGAATGCATTCCAGGTGACTACCTCATGAAACTGGTTGAGAGAATGCCAAGAGTGCGCAAAGCTGTCATCAAGGTAACGGGTGGCTACTTTGAAGAATCTAAAATATATTTTGATTTGTTTAACACTTTTTTGGTTACTACATGATTCCATGTGTTATCATTCATAGTTTCATAGTTTCTATGCACCTGATCTGCTTATCAACCACGCTCAGTACTTGACAAGGTTGCTGCTGACCCCTGGGGAAATGGAGTGCGGAGGTGATAGTTAGCTGTCTAAACAACCTAACCAATTCTCTAACAAAAGGGCCAGGTGTGGTTGAGGCCAGGGGAACAGTCAGGTCAGGACATGTTGTAGAGACCCCCTGGGACTTCACAGGTAAACATTGGACACTTCTAAAGGATTAATCTCTCAGGGGCTAAATTAAATTACTGAGAAATATTTCCATTGTGTACTTTCCCTCATCTATTCTGAAGAGCGAGTTCTGCATTTGATGCTTACTTTTAATATAAGGATAGAATGGCGCTGCAACGGATAGCTGCCATTTTACGGGCTCCTGAACAATTCTGCTATTTTGTGTTTTTCTTGGCACTGATCTTAACTTTTTGTTCATAATGTTTACGCCATTGTTTCCTATGACCGAAAAGAGTTTCTGGACATCAGAACCGTGATCAATAACCTAATTTGGATGAAGATTTCTACTTCAAAGAGTCAGCAGCGCAGGACATACTGCTCAGCCCGGACCAGGCCCTAATCATCGAGACTTGGAAAAGGAAGAGACAGTGTGAAAAGCTGACTTGCGGGCACCCTGACAAAACTATGTTGGCAAATAAATAATCCGCCTCTAGCAGCGAAAATATAAATCACTGGAAAACAAACTGGACAAGCTCCATTCAAGACTATCCTATCAACAGGACCTGAAGAACTGTAATAGCCTATGTTTCTCGGAGTCGTGGCTGAACAAGGACAATATACATCTAGCTGGTTTTTCTATGCATCGACAGAATCGAACGGCAGCCTCGGGTAAGCTCAAGGGGGAAGGTGTGTATCTCTTTGTTAACAACAACTGGTGCGCAATCTCTAATATTAAGGACGTCTTGAGGTTCTGCTCTCCTGAGTTAGAATACCTCATGATAAGCTGTAGACCACACTATTTACCAAGAGAGTTTATCTATATTTTCGTAGCTGTATATTTACCCCCACAAACCGATGCTGGCACTAAGACCACACTCAACAAGCTGTATAGGGCCATAAGCAAACAAGAAAATGAAGAGGTGGCGCTCCTAGTGGCCGGTGATTTTAATGCAGGGAAACTGAAATACTCATTGCTATCAGCATGTAACCTGTGCAACAAGAGGAGTGACATGGTGGAGCTATCAAAACAAGTGACAAGTTAGGAATTACAAAAGCAGCAAGTCAAAGACATTTTTTGTGACCTTCTTTTAGTTAACTATCATTGTTTGAAAATGCCTTTGTGTGTGAAACATACTTTCAGGTTTATGGGCTGTGTGTGTGTGTGTGTGTGTGTGTGTGTGTGTGTGTGTGTGTGTGTGTTTTTAGCTTCAAAGCTTGAGATCCACTATAGCCCTGCTATTGAAATCAACCGGAGAAATCTTACTTTTCCAAATTTGACAATTGTTCTTTATTTTCTACATTCTTTTTCAGTCCAAACAAAAACAGTATCCTGGCCACCTGTCTGGCAAAGACCCCCTCCAAAGCTGAGAGAAAGGAGTTCAAAATAATATTAATCAACGCAGACATACCTCGAGAAGAGGCCCAAGTTCAGAAACACTGCAAGCAGGGAGGGTCTATCCCAGCGCCATCCTATCTGTGTACAGAGTAGCTGCCAGAGCTCTATCCACAATATGAACAGGACATCAAAGATACTGTAGAGGGAAAGGACATTTATATCATCCTTGATGAGATGACCGATGCCTTTGGAAGATGTGCACTCGCTATCCGACTCCAGCCAGTGGGTTAGCGACCTGTTGTAGCAGACCTGGCTTTCTTGGATAAAGTAAACTTTACCACGGTGTCCCAAGCGGTCATTTCCGGTCTCAACAACAAATGGGGTTGACTTTAACAATGTGTGACTTTTGTAAGCGACTCAGCTAGCTACATGAAGAAGGCTTTCCCTGGCATCTTGAAAGGCCTCTTCCAAAACTCTAGACACGTCACCTGCTTTGCCCATCTCCTGAGCCTGGTGATGGAGGTTTCTCCAGAGGTGAGAACGTGAACAGGCTGTGTGCTCTGGTGAAGAAGGTGTTCTGTCAGGCACCACAGCATCGTCTGGACCTTTATTTTTTATTTAACCTTTATTTAACTAGGAAAATCAGTTTAAGAACAAATTCTTATTTACAATGACAGCCTACAAAAAGGCAAAAGGCCTCCTGCGGTGAAGGGGGCCTGGGATTAAAAATAAAAATACWATATAAATATAGGACAAAACACACACCACAACAAGAGAGATCTAAGACAACACTACATAAAGAGAGACCTAAGACAACAACATAGCAAGGCAGCAACACATGACAACACAGCATGGTAGCAACACAACATAACAACAACATGGTACAACACAACACAACATGGCAGCAGCACAAAACATAGTACAAACATTATTGGGCACCTAAGATCCTGAGACCATTCATTCTGGAAAATGGCCATTCTCCTGTGATGCCTGTGTATKCTGTGCAGACCATGTGGGGCTCCTGGATACGTGCTGTGGAGTACCTGACAGAGTACATGGATGTGTTCACCGACTTCACTATGAACTTACCAGAAACTGTGAAGTGTGTCCAGGACCTTTGTGTGCTCCTGAGGGAAAACAAGGCCCAGCTGAAGGCACAGGCAGTGTTCATTGTGGAGCATAGTGTGTAGATAGTGGCTAACCTGGAGGAGACCTCTGTGCCAACAGCCCACAACATCACCAGCAAGCTGGAGGACCTGCAAATGTAGTTTGAGTATGACTGACACGCTCAAACAACTCAGCTGTAGAAAGACAGGCTCTCCTGCACTGAGTTGTTCCAGTATGCCATGGCAGCGTGCTCAATTAAGCTGCAGACTGTGCTGGACAAGCACCTCTGCCTTCACCTGTTCAAGTCACTAACTGTTCTAGAGCCAGCCCAGGTGGTTGGCGCAAAAAAAAGACATTAAGAACTATGTCCATGCCATCCCTTCTCTGAGCCAGGTGTCTGCAGAGGAGTGGCACAAAGAGTGCATTTGGAAAGTATTCAGACCCCTTGACTTTTTCCAACATTTTGTTACGTTACAGCCGTATTCTAAAATGTATTAAATWGTTTTTCCCCCTCAATCTACACACAATACCCCATAATTACAAAGCAAAAACAGRTGAAGACATTTTTGCTAATTGTTTTTTTTTTTTTAATTGGGGGAAATATCAGACAATTCAGACACTTTACTCAGTTCTTTGTTGAAGCACCTTTGGCAGCAATTACAGCCTTGAGTCTTATTCGGTATGACGCTACAAGCTTGGCACACCTGAATTTGGGGAGTTTCTCCCATTCTTCTCTGCAGATCCTCTCAAGATTTGTCAGGTTGGATGGGGAGTGTTGCTCCACAGCTATTTTCAGGTCTCTCCAAAAATGTTAGATTGGTTTCAAGTCCGTGCTCTGGCTGGGCCACTCAAGCACATTCAGAGGCTTGTCCCGAAGCCACTCCTACATTGACTTGGCTGTGTGCTGCTTAGGGTGATTGTCCATTTGGAAGATGAACCTTCGCCCCAGTCTGAGGTCCTGAGCGCTGTGGAGCAGGTTTTCATCAAGGATCTCTCTGTACTTTGCTACGTTCATCTTTCCATCGATCATGACTAGTCTCCCAGKCCCTGCCGCTGAAAAACATACCCACAACATGATGCTGCCACCACGCTTCACCGTAAGGATAGTGCCGGGTTTCTGGCCAAAGAGTTCAATCTTGGTTTCATCAGACCAGAGAATCTTTTGTCTCATGGTCTGAGAGTCCTTTATGTGCATTTTGGCAAAATCCAAGCGGGCTGTGCATGTGCCTTTTACTGAGGAGTGACTTCCGTCTGGCCACTCTATCATAAAGGCCTGATTTGTGGAGTGCTGGAGAGAAGGTTCTCCCATCTCCACAGAGGAACTCTGGAGCTCTGCCAGAGTGACCATCCGGTTCTTGGTGMCCTCCCTGACCAAGGCCCTTCTCCCCTGATTGCGTAGTTTGGCCGGGCGGCCAGCTCTAGGAAGAGTCTTGCTGGTTCCAAACTTCTTCTATTTAAGAATGATGGAGGCCACTGTGTTCTTGGGGACCTTTAATGCTGCATACATTTTTTGGTACCCTTCCCCAGATCTGTGCCTCGACACAATCCTGTCTCGGAGGTCTAAGGACAATTCCTACAACCTCATGGCTTGGCTTTTGCTCTTACATGCACTGTCAACTGTGGGACCTTGAGTAGACAGGTGTGTGCCTTTCCAAATCATGTCCAATAAATTKAATTTACCACAAGTGGACTCCAATCAAGTTGTAGAAACATCAAGGATGATCAATGGAAACAGGGATGCGCTGGAGCTCAATTTCGAGTCTCATAGCAAAGGATGTGAAAACTTACGTAAATAAGGTATTTTTTATGACAGGGTGTGAAGTTGTCATAAACCGGCCCAGCTCCCCCCTCTCCTGTGGCTGTCAGCCATTTGCCAAGCTGGCATCTTTGATCCTCAGCAAGTAGAGAGTCATGACAACAGATAGTCCGAGACGCTGTTTGGTTACCTTGAACTATTTATCAGTCTTATGGCTTGGGGGTAGAAGCTCTTCAGGGTCCTGTTAGTTCCAGACTTGGTGCATCAGTACCACTTGCTGTGCTATAGTAGAGAAAACAGTGTATGACTTGGGTGGCTGGAGTCTGACAATTTTGGGGGATTTCCTCTGACACCGCCTGGTATAGAGGTCCTGGATGGCAGGGAGCTTGGCCCTAGTGATTTGCTGGGCTGTATGCACTACCCTCTGCAGCGCCTTGCGGTTGGATGCCAAGCAGTTGCCATAACAAGCGGGGAATCAGCCAGTCAGAATGCTATCAATAATACAGTTGTATACATTTTTGAGGATCTGAGATCCCATGCCAAACATTTTCAGCCTCCTGAGGGGGAAGAGGCATTGTCGTGCCCTTTTCACGACTGTGCTGGTGTGTGTGGACCATGATAGATCCTAAGTAATGTGGACACCAAGGAACTTTTAAAGCTCTCGACCCGCTACACTGACGAGAATGGGGGCTTGCTCGGCCCTCCATTTCCTGTAGTCCACAATCAGCTCCTTTGTGTTGCTGCCAGGTCTCTGACCTCCTCCCTATAGGCTGTCTGATCAGCATAATAATGGTGTTGGAGTCATGCGCGGCCACGCAGTCTTGGGTGAATGGGGAGTACAGGAGGGGACTGAGCACGGATCCCTGAGGGGCCCCCATGTTGAGGGTCAGCGTGGCGAATATGTTGTTGCCTACCATCACCACTTGGGAGCTGCGCTTCAAAAAGTCCAGGATCCAGTTGCGGAGGGAGGAGTTCAGTGCCAGGGTCCTTAGTTTAGTGATGAGCTTGGAGGGCACTATGGTTTTGAATGCTGAGCTGTAGTCAATGAACAGTATTCTTACATAGGTGTTCCTCTTATCCAGGTGGGAGAGGACAGTGTGGAGTGCAATAGAGATTGCATAATTTGTGGATCTGTTGGGGCGTTATGCGAATTTGAGTGGGTTAATGTGAGCCATGACCAAAGCCAAACGGAATCTGCAGGGATTTTTTCTATTTTCAGCAGCGATTTATGCTGAATATCTGGAATTCTGCAGAAAGCTTTTTTTTTGCCTCTAGTGTCGTAACATATACAGTTGAAGTCGGAAGTTTACATACACTTAGGTTGGAGTCATTAAAACTAGTTTTTCAACCACTCCACAAATTTCTTGTTAACAATCTATAGTTTTGGTAAGTCGGTTAGGACATCTACTTTGTGCATGACACAAGTCATTTTTCCAACAATTGTTTACAGACAGATTATTTCACTGTATCATAATTCCAGTGGGTCAAAGTTTACATACACTAGTCAAAGTATTCTGACATTTCACATTCTTAAAATAAAGTGGTGATCCTAACTGACCTAAGACAGGGAATTTTTACTCTGATTAAATGTCAGGAATTGTGAAAAACTGAGTTTAAATGTATTTGGCTAAGGTGTATGTAAACTTCTGACTTCAACTGTAATTGAATAACATTGGGAACATGGTTTAATGTAAATAAACGCTTATGGACCTACGGTTATCAATGAACCTACGGTTATCCTTCTACTAAATCAGTCAAAAATAACCTCTACATTGACTCAACCTTTAATCCTTTTATCGTAAACTTTTCCTTATGGAAAAATATTATAGATAAGTAGAGCGTCATCAGCAAAGTGCAAAGGCATATAAATACAAATAATACATTGATGGATCCATCTATAAATACATAAACACCAAATTAATTAGATTAACAATTCTGTCTTTTTGTTCCATTCACCATATAACTATTCATTAACTATTATCAAATTGCTTCAAACCAAAACATAGAAAGAGTGGTGGGTTTGGGGGGGTGTGACTGACATGCATTTTAGTGCTCAATGCTTTATACTAGCATCTGATAATGTGAGATAAGTCTCTGTACATCCACTGAGGTCGTGGGGAGGCACAGATGTATCGCCACAATGTGAGCTAAGGCCGGCATCCTGTCCTGCCTAGCTGCCCACCAGTCCACTGCACTCACTTCAATAGCTTCTGCCCTGTCGATGCCCATGTACAGTGCATTCGGAAAGTATTCAGACCCCTTGACTTTTTCCACATTTTGTTATGTTACAGCAAAGTTATGTTACAGCAAAGTTCTAAAATTGATTACATAAATTAGGGGGGAGGGAAACTTCCTCTCTCTGCCCTTCAGTACAAATCAAAGGAATGTCTTTGTCTACGACGACCTTTGCCACCAAAAACTCTAACGGCCAAAGAATGAACTTTAGAACAATATTCTTAACTTCTTAGTGATCCCTTCGTGCGCGGATTGATTTGACAACACCCAGTGAAATAGCAGCACGCTAAATTCAAAAACAGAAATACTCATAATAATAATTCATAAATCATACAAGTGTTATACATCGGTTTAAAGATGAACTTCTTGTTAATCCAGCCACAGTGTCAGATTTCAAAAAGGCTTTACGGCGAAAGCAAACCATGCTATTATCTGAGGACAGCACCCCATCAAACACATGAAAATCATAATTCAACCCGCCAGGCGCGACACAAAAGTCAGAAATAACGATATAATTCATGCCTTACCTTTGAAGATCTTCTTCTGTTGGCACTCCAATATGTCCATTAAACATCACAAATGGTCCTTTTGTTCGATAAATTCTGTCGTTATATCCCCAAAATGTCCATTTATTTGGCGCGTTTGATTCAGAAAATACGCCGGTTCCAACTCGCGCAACATGACTACAAAGTATCTAATAAGTTACCTGTAAACTTGATCCAAACATTTGAAACAACTTTCATAATCAAACTTTAGGTATTTTTAAACGTAAATAATCGATACAGTTTAAGACAGAATAAACTGAGTTCAATACCGGACGAAAACAAAGTGGAGCGAGCTTTCAGGTTGCGCACCCCAACCACATTTCCTACATTCCCTATCTGGCTATCCACCCAGATAGGAAATGGCTACTTCTTCATTTCTCAAAGGAAAAACATCAACCAATTTCTAAAGACTGTTGACATCTAGTGGAAGCGATAGGAACTGCAAGCAAGTGCAGAAATTCCTGGATGGTTTGTCCTCGGGGTTTCTCCTGCCAAATAAGTTCTGTTGTACTCAGACATAATTTTAACAGTTTTAGAAACTTAAGAGTGTTTTCTATCCAAATCTACCAATTATATGCATATTATATGCAATTATATGCAGGCAGTTTACTTTGGGCACACTTTTCATCCGGATGTGAAAATAGTGCCCCCTAGCCTTAAGAAGTTTTAAGATAGGAATGTTAAGAATGGTCTGTGGGCCTCCCGGGTGGCGCAGTGGTCTAGAGCACTGCATCGCAGTGCTAGCTGCGCCACCAGAGTCTCTGGGTTCGCGCCCAGGCTCTGTCGCAACCGGCCGCGACCGGGGGGTCCGTGGCGCGACGCACAATTGGCCTAGCGTCGCCCGGGTTAGGGAGGGTTTGGCTGGTAGGGATATCCTTGTCTCATCGCGCTCCAGCGACTCCTGTGGCGGGCCGGGTGCAGTGCGCGCTAACCAAGGGGGCCAGGTGCACAGTGTTTCCTCCGACACATTGGTGCGGCTGGCTTCCGGGTTGGAGGCGCGCTGTGTTAAGCAGTGCGGCTTGGTTGGGTTGTGCTTCGGAGGACGCACGGCTTTCGACCTTCGTCTCTCCCGAGCCCGTACGGGAGTTGTAGCGATGAGACAAGATTGTAATTACTAGCGATTGGATACCACGAAAATTGGGGAGAAAAGGGGATAAAAAAAAAAKAAATAAAAAAAAGAATGGTCTGTGGAGATCTAAAGAATAATCCTGTCGTATTGTTTATTATTTCCGGCCGCCCCATGGGCCTCCTGGTGGCGGCCGGCAGCGACAGAGCCTGGACTCAAACCCAGTATCTCTAGTGGCACAGCTAGCATTGCGACACAGTGCCTTAGACCACTGCGCCACTCGAGAGGCCATGAGAGTATTTTTTAAAGATAGAAATGTGATTTTAGTTTTCTAATGAGATAATAGTTTTTTTTATATAAGTTATGCACAGTCAGTAGTCATGCCCATGTGAGCTCAGAGTTTGTGTCAGCATGACGGAACGCCCCTTTGGCCAGAGTACTTAAAAAGGACTCGCTAACGGAATGTACATTAGACGAAGCAGATGTGCGGTATGAGCTGGACGTTACGAATGGTTGAAACTACCAGACCAGACAGCGTGGATCGGTGGCTACACGGCTGAAAATGGTGACACCAGTACATTGCAGTGTTACTACTGGTGTGTAAAGTGGTCGGGAGCTGAACCCTGAATAATCATTCATTGAGACCACCAAAAATCGAATCAAATCATCATCAAAAATCAAACTACAAGACAAAAATACATGAAACCGTTGTCTACACGTTGAAATAGTTAGAAACTCTGAAACTCTCAACACGAATGAAGAAGATAAAGACTTGACCAGAACATTTGACAGTCTGCAGCTGTGGATGTAAAGTAGTCAAGAACTTTGACTAAAGACAAGGTGGGAAGGAGAATCCCATCTCAGACAAGTGTTGCTGCATCTAAAGTATCTGTTCTAACAACCACTTCACTACCAGAGAAGCTCTAAACTAAGGACATTGTGACCTCTGGTGGACAACCATAGCCTTACACCCATCCAGCCCCTTCCTCATAGAAGGATCGATTGGTTTCAACAGAGAGACGACGGAGAAAGATATCTACGCGTAAATATATACATTGCATTTCTTATCCGAATGAGCGGTGGTTCATGTGCAAAGTATTACTATTCCTTTGAGCGTAGGTTCCAAATGTAACAATGAATCTCTTTGTCTTTCCCTCTATTTTTATTGACCCCTCCCTTTTATAACCAAGCAGTCATGCTGTTGTTAGCTCACTAGGGACCTGTTTGCATTGTATTATGTCTAATCAATAACTTATACTGTGTGTGTGTGTGTGTGTGTGTATGTATTCTGTGTTATTATTTAGTTAGTTACTAAATAAATAATGCCAATTTGTGTATTGCTGATTCATCAATAAGGTTAGGGTTCTTGCGAATTCAAGAGGTCTACGATGTTCAGAATGAGACTGATGAGGTAATGATTTAATAAATGACTTATTGATGTAAGAGACATCTATATCTCTTTAGAGTTTAAGTCGGAAGATAGTAACTCGTTAAACAACTTTTCACGTTGTGCCCCAAATTCCGAATGAGTTAATTGTTACATGATTAACACATTATTATTTTATTTTTTAAATTACATTTAAATCGGTGACAATTAAACATAGTTAGTTTATTTCGATAAACAGTCATCACATTAATGAAAGTCACATCACGACACTGCATTGACCCTTTTTGCACTAACTTTTTTGACTTATCACATATGCTGGTGTTTATCATCTATCCTTTTGCCTTGTCACTTCATTCCTAGATACTAGGGATACACGAAATATCGGTGAACATATTGGAATCGGCCAATATTAGCCTAAAAATGCCAACATCGGTATCGGCCCGATAGTTTAACGTCAATATGAAAAACCGATGTCAAAGCTGACGTGCATACCTATATAACATAGGTACATGACGTAATGATGCCACGTAAAATGTTGCACTACACTTGCAACACAGCATTCCTAACCTGGCCCACAATGTCTGCTGTGTAGCTCGAGCAGTCAACAAGTCGAGCAGTCATTTGAAAGAGTAAGAACAATTCAGCGAGACAACTCCAAGGCGAAATCCATTAACGCCAAGATAATGGAATTCATTTCCCATGACAATCAACCATTCTCTGTGGTTTTCGCGACTGGTCGAGCACCGGTACACACTAACGTTACCAAGTGCGCTATTTTTCAGATGTTACCCTACCGGAGTTACACAGTAATAGCGTCACTGCTATTAGCTTCATGACATACTATGAAACGCTGTTTGGGTCTTTGCGTGTCAAAAAAGATACACGTCAAATAACACTATTTGACAATAACACTATTTGACGTGTTAAATAAGCTTTTAATTTGACACGGCAAAGAACACCATTCTATTATAGAATGTTGTGTGTTCTGAATTTGCATGTGCAAGCCAAGCGGCACCACTATTATCAGTAGCACTGTCAAAGCTGAACAAAAAAGTCTGCAAACAAGCAAACACCGGCCACGAGCGATGTGTTTACAATACCGCGTTGGTAATAAATCATTATATGTTCGACCGCAACTTCTGGGGTAGCTAGCTAGCTTTAGCTTAGTACCTAGCTAGCACCAATACAACCAGCCTGAAAACAATGACCAGTAGAAACTGCAGTCATTTTCACTATTCTTAGCAATGATTTAGGAATCCTTGTGAGTAAGTATTAGCTAGGTAGCCACTTGTTGTTCACCTATTGAAATTTAACTTCAGTTCATGAAAATAAATAGCTAGCCAGCTACTTAACCCTGTTGCTCAAAGCGAACGTTATAAGCAGCCAGCTAGCTTCATCTGGCTAGTGAGGCTAGACCTGACTGGGTTATGTGTTGTGAAGCTAGGATAAGGATTAGGCACAATAGTGGAATTTGCGGTTTGCCTTCAAAATGAAAGTAACTCTTTGAAAGTGATGGAGAAGGTTACAATTGGTGGAATCATGCCATATTTAGACTAGATAATGTTAAACAAGGTTGGAATGTGAAGCAATGAAATGGGGTATCAGTCTACTCGGTGACACCCACAGAACACAACTGTGAAGAGTTTATGCAAATAATAGCATTGTCGCTCTTATCGCGGGACTGTGACTGTGTGAAATCACCTCCCCAGACAGCCTATTGTGTGTATTGACATTCATATTGCACTGTACAGCTTTACCTAATGATTGGGGATCAATGAAATGAGGTATCAGTCTACTCAATACCTAATATATGTTTTCCCAACGTCCTCCCCAGAGTTATCAGACTCCAAAAGATCCACGCAGTAATGTTTTTCCTCAGGAATAGTGTTCAATACACATAGGTTGACAGTAAATGTGGCTCAATTCACAGTCCCSCAATAAGARMTACAATGCTAATGTTCTTGTCACGACTTCTATCGAAGTCGAAGCCTCACCTTGTTCGGGCGGTGCTCGGTGTCACCGGTCTTCTAGCCATCATTGATCCCTTTTTCATTTTCCATTGGTTTTGTCTTGTCGTCCTACACACCTGGTTTCAATCCCACTCATTACCTGTTGTATATTTAACCCTCTGTTTCCCCTCATGTCTTTGTCAGAGATGGTTTGATGTTCAGTTTTGTGTTGTTTGTATTGGTGCGCGACGGGTCCTCGTACCCACTTTGTTTTATTGTTATTATAGTTTTGGAGTTATGTTTTATTTATTGTTATTAAACAACTCCATTACATTAAGTTTGATTCTCCTGCGCCTGACTTCCCTGCCACCTATACACACGACTCTGACAGTTCTCTGGGTGCCACTGAGTAGACTGATACCCCATGTCATTGATCCACAATCCATAGGTAAAGCTGTATAGAGAAATAAGTATGCCCCCAATGCAATTCTAAAGAATAACACATCCAGTGTGATTTCAACAGATTTGTCAAATTAACAAATTGTCTTTTGTTGATTTTATATAATATTCCAAACTCGTTTTGCATGATCTATTCAACTATGGCATAATTCTACTATTTGTATCACTGTCAATGACTGTTTTATTTTGAAGGCTAACCGCAAAGTCCACTATTATGGCTAATCCTTATTGTGGCTAGCTTCACATAGATGGGTCTGACCACCATTAAATCAGATAAGAACCGTCTTATAAAATAAGGTTATTTTAGATGATGACACCTAGCTATATAGTTACTACTACGTTAAGGCGCTCATCATTTTGTTCAATGTAAATTATTTTGATGTTATTGTGAGCGACCTCTGGCACACATTAAAAACATTTTGTCTGTATTAACTATATAGCTACTGAAACAGATGTCGTTTTGCTATGTTTTTGGTGAAGAACATTGTGCGCATCCATGAGCTAGCTAACTTTTTTTTATGACCAGCAATGTAGGTGCGCGAGACAACTTTACCAGCATCATAGCATACGTATCAATGAATCGTTGTGACATATGAAATACGAGTGAGTGTAGTCAATGTGTAATAACTACGTAAAAACAATTATGAATGCATTAAATTATTATGTGACGTGCAGTCATATTCAGGTCCTGAAATGCAAAGACCCAAAAGACGTTCTATAGAAATCCTGGTTGAGAATGAAACGACTGAACAAATGAACACCGAAACAGCACAGCAAGTAAGTGAAAGAAATAGGTTATGATTATGTTTTACTTGTAATACATAAATGCCAACAAAATTACTTTTTGGTCAGTGTGGTGTGTGTGTGTGTGTGTGTGTGTGTGTGTGTGTGTGTGTGTGTGTGTGTAAAACCTTTATTTAACTAGGCAAGTCAGTTTAAGAACAAATTCTTATTTACAATGACAGCCTACCCCGGCCAAACCCAGACAACGCAGGGCCAATTGTGTGCCGCCCTATTGTACTCCCAATCACGGCCAGATGTGATACAGCCTGGATTCGAACCAGGGACTGTAGTGACGCCTCTTGCACTGATGCAGTGCCTTAGACCACTGCGTCCATGTGTGTGTTAACTATTTRAATTGTAATAGAATGCTTAAAAGGCTGCTAAAATTTTAAATATTGGTTATCGGTATCGTTTTTTTTGTCAAGGAAAATATCGGATACCGGTAATCGGCAAAAAATATAATATCGGTGCATCACTACTAGATACAGTGCCTTCAGAAAGTATTCATATCCAGGACACCTACAGCACCTGATCACAGGAAAGCCAAAAAAGATCATCAACCACCTGAGCCACGGCCTGTTCACCCAGCTATCATCCAGAAGGYGAGGTCAGCACAGGTGCATCAAAGCTGGGACCGAGAGACTGAAAAACAGCTTCTATCGCAAGGCCATCAGACTGTTAAATAGCCATCACTAGCTGGCTACCACCCGGCTACTCAAACCAGCACCTTAGAGGCAGCTGCCCTATATACATAGACATGGAATCACAAGCCACTTTAATAATGGAACGCTAGTCACATTAATAAATGTTTACATACTGCTTTACTCATATGTATACACTGTATTCTATTCTACTGTATTTAGTCAATGCCACTCAGACATTGCTCGTCCTAATATTTATATATTTAAAAAATATATATATATTTAAGGTCTTCTAGGCAGAGTTGCAAAGAAAAAGCCATATCTCAGACTGGCCAATAAAAATAAAAGATTAAGATGGGCAAAAGAACACAGACACTGGACAACCTCTGCCTAGAAGGCCAGCATCCCAGAGTCGCCTCTTCACTGTTGACGTTGAGACTGATGTTTTGCGGGTACTATTTAATGAAGTTGCCACTTGAGGACTTGTAAGGTGTCTGTTTCTCAAACTAGACACTCTAATCTACCTGTCCTCTTGCTCAGTTGTGCACCGGGGCCTCCCACACCTCTTTCTATCCTGGTTAGAGCCAGTTTACGCTGTTCTGTGAAGGGAGTAGTACACAGCGTTGTACAAGATTTTCAGTTTCTTGGCAATTCCTCGCATGGAATAGCCTTCATTTCCCAGAACAAGAATAGACTGATKAGTTTCAGAAGAAAGTTCTTTGTTTCTAGCCATTTTGAGCCTGTAATCGAACCCACAGATGCTGATGCTCCAGATACTCAACTAGTCTGAAGAAGGCCAGTTTTACTGCTTCTTTAATCAGAACAACAGTTTTCAACTGTGCTAACATCATTTCAAAAAGGTTTTCTAATGATCAATTAGCCTTTTAAAATGATAAACTTGGATTAGCTAACACAACGTGCCATTGGAACACAGGAGGCCTCTGTACGTCTATGTAGATATTCCATTACAAATCTGCCGTTTCTAGCTACAATAGTCATTTACAACATTAACAATGTCTACATTGTATTTCTGATCAATTTGATGTTATTTTAAATGGACAAAAAAAAAGTGTTTTTCTTTCAAAAACAAGGACATTTCTAAGTGACCCCAAACTTTTGAACGGTAGTGTATATTTGCAAATATTGTACAATCCAGGAGTGCAAAGCACTCAGAGACTTACCCAGAAAGACTCACTGCTGTAATTGCTGCTGAAGGTGATTCTAACATGTATAGACTCAGGGGTGTGAATACTAATGTAAATTAGATATTTCTTTTCATTTCAAAATAGTTGCAAAAATGTATAAAAACATGTTGTTTTCACTTTGTCATTATGGGGTATTGTGTGTAGACGTGTGAGGGGAAAAATCTATTTTGAAATCAGGCTGTAACACAACAAAATGTGGAATAAGTCAAGAGGTACAGTTCATTCGGATAGTATTCAGACCCCTTGATTTTTTCCAGATTTTGTTACGTTACAGCCTTATTCTAAAATAGATTAAATTAAGAAAATAAATCCTCAATCTACACACAATACAACAAAGGCAAAGCGAAAACAGGTTTCTTATTTTTATTGCAAATATATATAAAAAAAAAAAATTGAATTCAGACTTTTGTCATGAGACTCGAAATTGAGCTCAGGTGAATCCTGTTTCCATTGATCATCCTTGAGATGTTTCTACAACTTGATTGGAGTCCACCTGTGGTAAATTGATTGGACATGATTTGGAAAGGCTTACACCTGTCTACATAAGGTCACATAGTTGACAGTGCATGTCAGAACAAAAACCAAGCCATGGAGGTTGTAGGAATTGTCCGTAGAGCTCCGAGACAGAATTGTGTCGAGGCACAGATCTGGGGAAGGGTTCCAAAAAAATGTTTGCAGCATTGAAGGTCCAAGAACACAGTGCACTCCATCATTCTTAAATGGAAGAAGTTTGGAACAACCAGGACTCTTCCTAGAGCTGGCTGCCCGGCCAAACGGAGCAATCGGGTGAGAAAAAAACTTGGTCAGGGAGGTCACCAAGAGCCCGATGATCACTCTGACAGAGGTCCAGAGTTCCTCTGTGGAGATGGCAGAACCTTCCAGAAGGACAACCATCTCTGCAGCGCTCCACCAATCAGGCCTTTATGGTAGAGTGGCCAGACGGAAGGCACTCCTCTGTAAAAGGCACATGACAGCCCACTTTGAGTTTGCCAAAAGGGACCGAAAGGACTCTCAGACCATGAGAAATAAGATTCTCTGGCCTGATGAAACCAAGATTGGACTCTTTAGCCTGAATGCCAAGTGTCATGTCTGGAAAAAGCCTGACACCATCCCTACAGTGAAGCATTGTGATGGCAGCATCATGCTGTGGGTATGTTGTTCAGCGGCAGTGACTGGGAGACTAGTCATTGATTGAGGGAAATATGAACGGAGCAAAGTACAGAGACATCCTTGATGAAAACCTGCTCCAGAGTGCTCAATACCTCACACTGGGGCAAAGGTTCACCTTCCAACAGGACAATGACCCTAAGCACACAGCCAAGACAACGAAGGGATGGCTTAGGGACAAGTCTCAATGTCCTTGAGTGGACCAGCCAGCTCGGACTTAAACCCGATTGAACATCTCTGGAGAGACCTGAAAATAGCTGTCCAGCGACGCTCCCCATCCAACCTGACAAACTTGAAAGGATCTGCAGAGAAGAATGGGAGAAAGTCCCCAAATACAGGTGTGCCAAGCTTGTAGCGTCATACCCAAGAAGACTCGAGGCTGTAATCGCTGCCAAAGGTGTTTCAACAAAGAACTGAGTAAAGGGTCTGAATACTTACGTGAATGTAATATCCATCTTTATTTTTTACATGAGCTACTTTTTTTTTWTTKTTGAATTTTTTAAGAACATTTTTAGAATAAGGCTGTGGAAAAGTCAACAAGCGAGTCTGGCGTGTCAACAATACACACGTAACACAAACAATCTTACACAAAGACATGGGGAACAGAGGAATAAATACATGTAGATTGATTGGGTAATGAAAACCAGGTGTGCAGGGAACAAGACAAAACAAATGGATATGAAAAATGGAGCGGCGATGGCTAGAAAGCCGGTGACGTCGACCGCCGCCCGAACAAGGAGAGGAGCCGACTTCGGCGGAAGTCGTGACAACCCCTTCACGTCGATTCAGTACTGGTACCCTGTGTATATAGCCAAGTTATCGTTACTCATTGTGTATTTATTATTACATTTATTATTTTTCTATTTTCTTTCTTTCTGCATTGTTGACAAAGGGCCCGTAAGTAAGCATTTCACTGTTAGTCTAAACCTGTTGTTTACAAAGCATGTGACGAATAGCATTTGATTTGATTTAGGCTGTTGCTCAGTCCCTCACTGTACATACTTGTGAGTCACTTTGGAGTTGAATGTTTGACAAGTGACAGTATTGTATGATGAAATTGTTGTGACCTGGAATGTCAAGGTTGCCATTTTTTCCATTTGCATTGCCTCATGCTACCCATAGTGTTCTGTGTGGTTGGAGTAATGAACAGTTCGTATGGCTGCGGTAAGAGGGAGAAAGCCTAACACAAATCATCTATAGCCCCCACAGTGTTTCAACATAGAACTGAGTAAAGGGTCTGAATACTTACGTGAATGTAATATCCATTTTTATTTTTTACATGAGCTACTTTTTTTTTTTTAACAGTTTTGCTTTGTCATTATGCGGTATTTTCCAAAACAGCTGGAACACTTTCATATAAATGATAAACATCAAAACGATAAATAAAATAACTGCACTTGACCCACTTTCCCTCACATCTCCGTTTGTGGCAATTCTAGCGATCACTCAACTGTGCAGAAAATATAAGGTCCACACACACAAAATCACATTCACAATCACACAAACTGCCTATCTTCAAGTGAAGTGAAAACTCCAGCAGTCCCTCTGAAGATATAACAATTTGTCTGATGGAGGAAAAGCTACTTGGTGAATCTGAAGCGAGCTTTGGAGAGAGCGGTTCAGCATGCTATGCCAATTGCAGAAAACATGGACAGAAAAAACATCTATTCAACCTCACGTTAGCCTTCAATTACTATTTGAAAGGGCAAGCAGTAAATTGGCCGGGCAGATCTGAAAGCTCAGAGTGACAACAGACCAGACAGAGGAACACAGCACATTCATTCTTAATCCTTCCTCTCTCAGACTCTGTAGACCTCGTTTGATTCCTTTGAGTGTGTTCCATGCCTGCATTTTTTCTTCAGACCTCTTTGACTGAGCCTTGAGCAATGTGTTGTTGACCAGTCTGGTGTGAATGACAAAAAGTATTGAGAAAAAAAAAATGCTCTTCCACCAGTGCGTGAAGTCTGCAAATGTCAAGCTGCAATCTTCTCCCAGATTTTTCTTCTTATAGGAATTCAGGATTTCTTGGAATCCARGGCTTGTGTTTCTGGTGCATTCACGAAAGGCCCTTTAGGTCATGTTTACACTGAAACCTTGCTTCCTACAACCTAAATGGACAACTGACTGACTGATCTTATGACATATGGATGTAACATCTTGTTTGAAAAGCAGTTATTGAACTCTTCTACTACCAATGCTTCCTTACTGCTGTAATAAATTGGAACACAACCCACTCATGTTACAATGTCCTCCCTCTTCTTCTTTTTTATGAAAGTGATTCATAGTATGGGCACAGTGTGTTTGGTGCGGTGTGGTGTGTGTGCTTGCCCAGGGAAAGGCGTAAACCCAAAAGCCTACTTGCTCCAGAGGAGACTGCCACCATCAGCTCTCACTGAGGGGCACTGAAGAGGCCTGCCACAATCAAACAGAATGCTTCCTTTTCTCCACGGGACAGCGCTCCATGCCATGTGTCTGTCAAGCACCTGCCAGTCTGCCTCATCCAGCTGTGTGTAGCCACCCCCTCAATAAACACCACCTCAGTTCCCCCCGCCTCTCCTGGGCATCCTGTGCATCCTGTGAGGAGACACAGGAGAAACGATATATGTTTGAGTGAATGTAAGTGTGTTAGAAACAGTGTAGGCCAGGGTTCCCCAACTGGCCTGCGTGTGATTATATTTTGGCCACCCAAATAAGCCCCACAACATTATTCCTACTCCACCAAACTTTACAGTTGGCGCTATGCATTCAGGCAGGTAGTGTTCTCCTGGCATCCTCCAAACCCAGATTTGTCCATCGGACTGCCAGATGGTGAAACGTGATTCATCACTCCAGAGAAAAGGTTTCCAATGATCCAGATTCCAATGGCTGCAAGCTTTACACCAGTCTAGCCAATGCTTGGCATTGCGCATGGTGATCTTAGGCTTGTGTGCGGCTGCTCGGCCATGGAAACCCATTTCATGAAGCTCCTGACAAACAGTTCTTGTGCTGACGTTGCTTCCAGAGGAAGTCTGGAACTCGGTAGTGAGTGTTGCAACCGAGGACAGATGATTTTTATACACTATGTGCTTCAGCACTCAGTGGTCCCATTCCACTTTGCGGCTGAGCCGTTGTTGCTCCTGGACGTTTCCACTTCACAATGACAGCACTTACAGTTTTACAGTTGACTGGGGCAGCTCTATCAGGGCATAAATTTGAGGAACTAACCTGTTGGAAAGGTGGCATCTTATGACGGTGCCACAGTCACTGAGCTCTTCAGTAAGGCCATTTTACTGCCAATGTTTGTCTATGGAGATTGCATGGCTTTGTGCTCAATTTTATACACCTGTCAGCAACAGATGTGACTGAAATAGCCAAATCCACATACTTTTGTATATATAGTGTATATACTGTACATATGTATGTTTTTTTGTTGTGGCAGTTGGACATGACTAAAAACAAGCAAATCAGCTCCAAGAGATTTTAATTTTGGAAATCTGTTCCAATGTATTTCCACGTACAATAGGGATATGTGATCATATMCCAATGTAAGCAAGGCTTGAAATTATTATGTTTTAGTCAAATACTCTGTTTGGGCTTCTTGCGATCAATTTGCAGTCTACAGTGCCTTCAGAAACTATTCACACCAGTGAATGTTCTTGAGTGGCCGAGTTATAGTTTTGACTTAAATTTACTTGAAAATCTATGGCAAGACCTGAAAATCGTTGTCTAGCAATGATCAACAACCAATTTGAAAGAGCTTGAAGAATTTGTTGTTGTACAATCCAGGTGTGGAAAGACTTACCCCGAAAGACTCACAGCTGTAATCACTGCCAAAGATGCTTCTACAAAGTATTGACTCAGGGTCTGTATTTCATTTTCAATAAATTAGCAAACATTTCTAAAAACATGTTGTTTTCACTTTGTCATTATGGGGTATTGTGTGTAGATTTTGAATTCAGGCTGTAACACAACAAAATGTGGAATAAGTCAAGGGGTATAAACACGAGAGAGTGAGTGAATGTGTGTGAAATTGAATGAGAGAATGTATGAGTGTATTTGAGCATGTGAGAGATAAAGAGAGTGAGAGTGTTTGCAAAACACTCCTCAGTCTCTCATCCGAGAGCCATCTGTGCCCACTCACTAATCAAGTCATGGCTCACTGAGGGTTACACCCTCTACTACAAGATTCATGTGCTGAGATCTACGAACTTGCATGCGCTGGGTGGATTCAGATTTTTTTAAACAACAATCACCTTTTGGTAGCATGATACCTCACCGGTCCAGACTCCCAAACAGAAACATTCAAAAAGGGGGTGACAGAGGTTTTCTTGTKGTCTTCTCATTTGTGGTGAAAGCAAAAGAAGAGTCCCTCTAATTGTCTTCCCTTGCTAGCAAGTTGGATAAACACTGCACGCTAGCTAGCCTTTTAGCTTTGGACATCTCCATGTGAAATAATCAAATTTATAATGAAATAATATTCTTACAGTATATTTGCCAGTGTAACCTATAATATTATCCCAATTTGATATGGGAGCGAATACATTGAAACAGCATATCAGGTTAAAATAAAATGTAATTTTATTTTGTCACAGAGTAATTAAAAAAAATGTATTTTACCTTCATTTAACTAGGCAAGTCAGTTAAGAACAAATTCTTATTGTCAATGACGGCCTAGGAACCGTGGGTTAACTGCCTTGTTCAGGGGCAGAACGACAGATTTTTACCTTGTCAGTTTAGGGATTCGATCTTGCAACCTATCGGTTACTAGTCCAACCACTAGGCTACCTGCCGCCCCAGAAGCACACGGCATGTGATTTTACATTTCAAAATAGCCTAGAATAATGTTATCACTTCTAAACTTATTTTTGGGGGGAGGCTACAATGTTTGGTTTATTGTTTGAACAGTCGCTGAGATTATATTTGGTTATCAACGCAAAATAGGTTGTTTATTTAATGCAAAGCTAAACCAGCACATCAATCTTGAAATTAAAGTGATTTTGAAGTTGATTTGCTTCCCACATCGCCATTTGAAATAATCTGATTCATAGTTAAATAAGAATATATTTCCCAGTGTAACCTACCATGTTATTCCCCTTTGATATGCTCAGATCAGCAAAGAATAGTCAGGGAGGAAAAGCACATATCTCGCAGCTGTTTTTACCAATAGCCTGGAATCACTAGTTATTACTTCTAAATTTAAAAAAACCTTTGTGGGGACTATAATAAGGATCCAATTTTTGGGGGTTTATTGTTTGAACAGACGCTGAGATTATATTTGTTTAAAAAATGCAAATTAGGCTACTTTGATGCATAGCCTACAGATCAGATCAAGGAACCAAGCGAGCTTTATTGCCTACACGGCTGCACAAGGAATTATACAGCGCGTTACAATTTTCATGTGGCACGGGAGTATGTTGAATGTCGGAGCACACTACAAGGAGCTACGACATTGCAACACTGCGCTCCGAATCATTCGTCTACGTCAGGTATAAATCGGCCTTTAGAGAGAGGCTGAGGAAATAAACCATTGTGCACACAGACAAAGAGAGAGAGACAGACAGACAGCTAGCTATCTCTACACTACACAGCCTTCTGAGATTCTGACTCCATTAGGGCAGATTAGCCTGGTCCCAAGATCGGTTTGTGCTTTTGCCTACTCCATTGTCAATCCAAACCTTTTTGCATAAGAATTCCATAAGGAGTTGGCAAGAGAACAGAAACAGACTGGCACCCAGGCTATCTAGTTTAGTCATCCACCAAGCACAGAACTTCAGATTGAGCTGGTCACCTTGGTATAGACTTCGGGGTACTTTCTGTGAGTCATCCAAAGTAAAAATAGTAGTAAACATCTAAACATCTGATACAGACCTCGGGAGCAAAGCATACCCAACTAATATAGTGAGTGACACTTAACTTCATAGTTTTAAACGGTAATGGTAAAAAAAAAAAAAAAAAAGTAGACAACCAAGATATCTTCTTCTGATGGTATCAACTGTGTAGTGGAACATACAGTAAATACCTTTGAAAACGTGAAACATCATTCAGATTTGGCTTTGTAACTAAAGTAACTCTTACCTGCGGGCATGATGTGGTGCATGGCCACTGACAGGAAGAAGATGGCGTCACTATAGTAGGCCCCGGAGCCGGCACTGAAGTGCTTCTGCATGGCCTCCACGATGGGGAAGAGCTTCTGGCTCAGGACCCCCACGTCATGGAACACCACCTTCACCACAAACAAGGGCAGTCAGGCATATGAGAAACATGTCATTCAGACATTCAAGTAATTCAGAATTGATACTGACAATTGTACAAGACACATGCCCATGACAATTATAACCTTATTGTTCTAATTGCAATGGGGATGTGCATAAGGGTTCCTCACAATCAAACACCCTCCCCTCTCCAGGAGCCCCATCTCCCTGCCTCTCCTCAGCAGGTCACACTCCAAGCTACCACAGGGGCCCTAATCCCATGGTGCAGTGCAGGGATTTGGCTGAGAAGCAGAACCGGGCCGCATTCCCCAGTCAGATCATGTGGATCTCCCTCCAGATTAGAAGAAGAGGATTTTACATATATTTATTTCTGCAGAAACAAATATGTTCAAAATTGTTCCAGATCATATGTCTTGGTTAAATGCTACTGTATTAAAAGTGTGTGTGTGTGTGTGGGGGGGGGGGGTTAATGGCAATAAGAAGGTGGGGGGGTTAATTAGGCAATAAGGGAGACATATTTAATCAGGTCTGTGTGCTTGGGATGTGCAGACATCATTTAATGTTCCATAACCGGTTAAGGTAAGCCTCGCCTACCGTACGTCTGGTAATAAAAACAGCCCTGGGAGATGGTATTGTGGAACAGCACCTAGACCTAGCTTTGGAAAAAGGGAACTCTTACGTAAGCCCATTTTCCGGTACGTAAGTGTTATGTAAGCTACCCACTAGCCACAGTGCAATTAAAGACCTTCATCACATTAACATTGGATTTAATCAATTCAAAATTCTTAACCCAACAAATGGTGATATTGCCTTTCCCAAATGACATATAGCTGAGAGCGCCTGGGCACAGAAAATGCGGGAATGAGAGCAGAAAATTCAACATTAATGATGTTTATTTATAGATTTTGCTTGTATATTTAATAGATTAAGTTATTTTTTAAGAGCTGTGGATGAATAATTCAGATAGACGGGGCAGAACTCCTCCCAACAACCCACATGTACAAAATAATACAGGAAAAGTGTAGGAGATTCCTCAGTTGTACTCTTATTACAGTTATATTCCTCAGTTGTACTGTACCAACGTCCTACTTACATTCTATTTTGACATCATCGAGCACAACATAAAGAAAAAGAACGGCAAAAGAAAGCATTAGAGAAAAAAACTTGCCTACTGTATCATAAAAGTTTTTTTTTCTGGATCAAAATGGGGCTTAGGTGGTGGGCGTGGCCAAAAAACTTTTTGGTTCGCTGACTGAAAACTTTAGAAAATGTGCTGTTTTAAAACTAATTTCGTGCTACACCATCTGAGTGACTCGGACATATAGAGTTGAGGTCGGAAGTTTACATACACCTTAGCCAAATACATTTAAACTCAGTTTTCACAATTCCTGACATTTAATCAGAGTAAAAATTCACTGTCTTAGGTCAGTTAGGATCACCACTTTATTTTAAGAATGTGAAATGTCAGAATAATAGTTGATAGAATGATTGATTTCAGCTTTTATTTCTTTCATCACATTCCCAGTGGGTCAGAAGTTTACATACACTCAATTAGTATTTGGTAGCATTGCCTTTAAATTGTTTAACTTGGGTCAAAGATTTTGGGTAGCATTCCACAAGCTTCCCACAATAAGTTGGGTGAATTTTGGCCCATTCCTCCTGACAGAGCTGGTGTAACTGAGTCAGATTTGTAGGCCTCCTTGCTCGCACACGCTTTTTCAGTTCTGCCCACAATTTTTCTATAGGGTTGAGGTCAGGGCTTTGTGATGGCCTCTCCAATACCTTGACTTTGTTGTCCTTAAGCCATTTTGCCACAACTCTGGAAGTATGCTTAGGGTCATTGTCCATTTGGAAGACCCATTTGCRACCAAGCTTTAACTTCCTGACTGATGTTGCTTCAATGTATCCACATAATCTTCCATCCTCATGATGCCATCTATTTTGTGAAGTGCACCAGTCCCTCCTGCAGCAAAGCACCCCCACAACATGATGCTGCCACCCCCGTACTTCACGGTTGGGATTGTGTTCTTCGGCTTGCAAGCCTCACCCTTTTCCCTCCAAACATAATGATGGTCATTATGGCCAAAGAGTTCTATTTTTATTTCATCAGACTAGAGGACATTTCTGCAAAAAGTACGATCTTTGTCCCATGTGCAGTTGCAAACCGTAGTCTGGCTTTTTTATGGCGGTTTTGGAGCAGTGACTTCTTCCTTGCCGAGCTGCTTTTCAGGTTATGTCGATATAGGACTCGTTTTACTGTGGATATAGATACTTTTGTACCGGTTCCCTCCAGCATCTTCACATGGTCCTTTGCTGTTGTTCTGGGATTGATTTGCACTTTTCACACCAAAGTACGTTCATCTCTAGGAGACAGAATGCGTCTCCTTCCTGAGCGATATGATGGCTGCGAGGTCCCATGGCGTTTATACTTGCATACTATTGTTTGTACAGATGAACGTGGTACCTTCAGGCGTTTGGAAATTGCTCCCAAGGATGAACCAGACTTGTGGAGGTCTACAATTCTTTTTCTGAGGTCTTGGCTGATTTCTTTTGATTTTCCCATGATATCAAGCAAAGAGGCACTGAGTTTGAAGGTAGGCCTTAAAATACATCCACAGGTACACCTCCAATGGCCTCAAAATATGTCAATTAGTCTATCAGAAGCTTCTAAAGCCATGACATCATTTTATGGAATTTTCTAAGCTGTTTAACTTCTTATGGCTAGGGGCGCTATTTTCACGTTCGGATGAAAAGCGTGCCCAGAGTAAACTGCCTGCTACTCAGGCCCAGACGCTAGAATATGCATATAATAGATTTGGATAGAAAAAAACTCTGAAGTTTCTAAAATTGTTTGAATGATGTCTGTGAGTATAACAGAACTCATATGGCAGGCAAAAACCTGAGAAAAAAATTCAACCAGGAAGTGGGAAATCTGAGGTTTGTAGGTTTCCAAGTCTTTGCCTATCCAAGATACAGTGTAAATTTGGTCCGATTGCACTTCCTAAGGCTTCCACTAGATGTCAACCGTCTTTAGAACCTTGTTTCATGCTTCTACTGTGAAGGGGGAGAGAATAAGAGCTGTTTGACTAAGGGGTCTGGCAGAATGCCATGAGCTCAGTCAGGCGCACGGCCGTGAGAGCGAGCTCTGTTCCTTTTCATTTCTAAAGACAAAGGAATTGTCCGGTTGAAACATTATTGAAGATTTATGATAAAAACATCCTAAAGATTGATTCTATACATCGTTTGACATGTTTCTACGAACTGTAATAGAACTTTTTTGACTTTTTGTCTGGACTTAGTGCTCACGCGTTGTGCATTTGGATTACTGGACTAAACGCGCGATGGGAACAACACTTTACATCTTGCATTAATATTTTTGTTCAGTGTATTTGGTTGTAATTGAGGTAATATGTAGATGCAGTTAGGGGTAAAAGTGACTAGGCAATCAGGATAGAGTAGCAGAGGTGTATGTGAAGTGTGTGGAAAAAGTGTGTGTGTCAATATGAATGTGTGTGTGTTTTATGTGTGTGAGTGTATGTAGTGTGTGGTGTTAATATGCATGTGTGTATGTTTTGTGTGTGTGAGTGTATGTAGTGGGTGTGTGTGTGTGTGGGTGTGCGCGTTGTGGTGTCAGTGTAGCATGTGTGAGTATGTGGGACGAGTCCAGTGAGTGCACATAGAGACAGTGCAGGGGTGATGGCCAGATTTGCGATTATCGTCGAAGGAATGAGTGTTACACCGAGGCCTGTACTCTGGAGTGGGATCGATTTGGAGGTGGAGGGTCTGTCATGGTCTGGGGTGGTGTGTCACAGCATCATCGGACTGAGCTTGTTGTCATTGCAGGCAATCTCAACGCTGTGTGTTACAGGGAAGACATTCTCCTCCCTCATATGGTACCTTTCCTGCAGGCTCATCCTGACATGACCTCCAGCATGACAATGCCACCAGCCATACTGCTCATTCTGTGCGTGATTTTCTGCAAGACAGGAATGTCAGTGTTCAGCCATGGCCAGCGAAGAGCCCGGATCACAATCCCATTGAGCACCTCTGGGACCTGTTGGAGAAATGTCCGGGAACTTGCAGGTGCTTTGGTGGAAGAGTGTGGTAACATCTCACAGCAAGAACTGGCAAATCTGGTGCAGTCCATGAGGAGGAGATGCATTGCCGTACTTAATGCAGCTGGTGGCCACACTAGCTACTGACTGTTACTTTTGATTTTGACCCCCCCTTTGTTCAAGGACACATTATTCAATTTCTGTTAGTCACATGTCTGTGGAACTTGTTCAGTTTGTCTCAGTTGAATATTGTTATGTTCATACAAGTATTTACACGTTAAGTTTGCTGAAAATAAAAGCAGTTGACAGTGAGAGGATGTTTCTTGTTTTGCTGAGTTTAGTCAGGGTAGCCATTTGATTAACAGTTCAAGAGCCTTTTGATCCCAAAATCGGCGATCTGGTACTATTTGCCGCGTGGTAGCAAGGATTGTGACTTGGGTGGCTGGAGTTTGACAATTTTTAGGGACTTCCTCTCACACCGCCTGGTATGGAGTTCCTGGATGTCAGGGAGCTCGGCCTCAGTGATGTACTGGGCCATATGCACTACCCTCTGTATCTGTAGCGCCTTAAGGTCGGATGCCAGGCAGTTGCCATACCAAGCGGTGATGCAGCCAGTCAAGATTCTCTCAATGGTGCAGCTGCAGAACTTTGAGGATCTTGAGGGTCCTTGTCAAATCTACTCAGCTTTCCAGTCACCTTGTTAGGTAGATAATAACAGTTTCCTATCCAAATCAGAGTCAAACATCCGCTTTGTTGAGAAGAATGTTTCCAATTTTTAAAARGCCATATAGGCCTATGTAGCTAACATTAGCTAGATACAGTACACTCAAAATATACAAAAAGACAAGAAACGGAGTGTTAGATACAAATCTATTAATAAGAACAGAATTTTGCCAGCGATTTGGTTTTGTCCAGCTGCACTGGTTTGAGAAGGGAAGCCCACATTGAGCAAAGCTTCCTCTCAGCTTTTCCTGGCTGGCTGACTCCAGTCCACTGAACAGGGGGACTAGGGTCACAGACAGTCACCCCTCTACGTCATGAGAGCCTGCAGTAAACCAACACGGTCATCGTGGAAAGTCCCATGTCCTGTCCCATGCTTGTACGCATTGACTAACAAATCATAAAGACACAAATCTGGCCAGAACCCATGGGACTAGGAAAAACAAAAAACACTTTCCTTCAGAGCACATGGACTGCTCTAGTGTCAACAAGGCCACACAAGCATATACACAGATGCAAGCACACACACGCTTGTTACAGTGTGTAACTCATACATACATGCATGCATGTCTGTATGTAAAATCAGCAAAAAAAAGAAACGTCCTCTCACTGTCAACTGCGTTTATTTTCAGCAAACTTAACATGTGTAAATATTTGTATGAACATAATTTTCAACAACTGAGACAAACTAAACAAGTTCCACAGACATGTGGCTAACAGAAATTGAATAATGTGTCCCTGAACAAAGGGGGGGGTCAAAATCAAAAGTGTGGACACCAGCTGCATTAAGTACTGCAGTGCTCCTCTTCATGCACTGCACCAGATTTGCCAGTTCTTGCTGTGAGATGTTACCTGGGCATCTTTCTTTTGGTGTTTTTCAGAGTCAGTAGAAAGGCCTCTTTAGTGTCCTAAGTTTTCATAACTGTGACCTTAATTGCCTACCATCTGTAAGCTGTTAGTGTCTTAACCGTTCCACAGGTGAATTGAATTGTTTATGGTTCATTGATCAAGCATGGGAAACAGTGTTTAAACCCTTTACAATGAAGATCTGTGAAGTTATTTGGATTTTTACAAATTTTCTTTGAAAGACAGGGTCCTGAAACTGGGACGTTTCTTTTTTTGCTGAGTGTATGTGAGTGTGGGTCAGAGAGGCTGTAATGAGCATGGCCCCCGGCGGTGGGATAGTAGGAGTTGTTTGTTTCGTTCACTGGGGTCTCAGACAGTTGTCACTAAACAGTCAGGGAGTCACGAAAGGGTTTACATAACCACTGTCCTATGTTGGCCCTCCTGAGAGATTAATAATTACAGAAATTAGGTGAGGATTTGCAGACAACCATGTCAACATGCCATCACAGTTCACAGCCATCCCATTAGTGACTGTGCGTGTGTGTATCATAGAGAGAGTGATTTGTTTCTGTGGTGGAATATTCATTTTTGTGTGTTTGAAACCACCGGGTTAGTTTGCATGAATGAGCTGACACTATATAGACAGTACCAATGAAACTTTTGGACACCTACTCATTCAAGGGGTTTTCTTTATTTTGACAATTTTCTACATTGTAGAATAATAGTGAAGACATCAAAAACTATGAAATAACAGATATGGTATCATGTAGTAAACAAACAAAAAAGTCTGGTGATTATGGAGGCCAGGTCATCTGATGCAGTACTCCATCCCTCTCCTTGGTCAAATAGCCCTTACACAGCCTGGAGTTGTGTTTTGGTTCATTGTGCGCAAACCAGATGGGATGGCACGTATCGCTGCAGAATGCTGTCGTAACCATGCTGGTTAAGTGTGCCTTGAATTCTAAATAAATCACTGACAGTGTCACCAGAAAAGCACACCCACACACCTCCTCCTCCATGCTTCAGCGTGGGAACCACACATGCGGAGATCTGTTCACCTACTCTGTGTCTCACAAAGACATGGCGATTGGATCCAAAAATCTCAAATTTGGACTCCAGACCAAAGGACATATTTCAACCGGTCTAATATCCATTACTCTTGTTTCTTTGCCAACGCAAGTCTCTTATGATTTGTGTCCTTTAGTTGTGGTTTCTTTGCAGCAGACCTTCTCTTTGCTTATTTGAGCTGTTTTTGCCATAATATGGACTTGGTCTTTTACCAAATAGGGCTATCTTCTGTATACCACCGACACCTTGTCACAAAACAACTGATTGCCTCAAACTCATTAAGGAAAGAAATTCCACGAATTAACTTTTAGCAAGGCACACCTGTTAATTGAAATGCATTCCAGGTGACTACCTCATGAAGCTGATTAAGAGAATGCCAAAAGTGTGCAAAGCTGTCAAGGCAAARGGTGGCTACTTTGAAGAATCTCAAATATAAAATATATTTTTATTTGTTTAACACTTTTTTGGTTACTACATGATTCCATGTGTTATTTCAAAGTTGATGTCTTCACTATTATTCTACAATGCAGAAAATAGTAAACAAAGAAAACCCCTGGAATGAGTAGATGTGTCAAGTTGACTGGTACTGTATATACACACACACACCACTTTCTATATTCAATTTCAAAAGGAAAATGTAGATCCTGTAATTATTCTGCTGTATGCCCACATACATACTTGTACCTGTTCATTGCATGCAACTTTAATTGAAAAGAGAAAAACAGATGACAGAGCCATTCCTATATTACTGCACCTTCATTCTCACCACGCTTAAAGACCATGCATGGACTGTATGTGCATGGACTAAGTATTCAGCCCCTTGAATTTTCCACATTTTATTACTTTACAGCCTTATTCCAAAATGGATGAAAAGGTTCTCCCTCATCTACACATAATACCTCATGAAGACAAAGCAAAAACAGGTTTAGAAATGTTTACAAATCTATAAAAAATGTAAAACATGAATAGCTTATTTACATAAGTATGAGACTCGATATTGAGCTCAGGGGCATCCTGTTTCCATTGATGATCCTTGAGACGTTTCTACAACTTGGACAGGATTGTGGCAAGGCACCGAACAATCTCCGCAGCACTGAAGGTCCCCAAGAACACAGTGGCCTCCATTCTTATATGGAAGTTTGGAACTACAAAGGACATTCAGAGACTTGTTTCCGAAGCCACTCCTGTGATGTCTTGGCTTTGTGCTTGGGTTGTTGTCCTGTTGGAAGGTGAAACTACACCCCAGTCTGAGGTCCTGAGCGCTTGGGAGCTGTTTTTCATCAAGGATCTCTGTACTTTGCTCTGTTAATCTATGTCAATCCTGAGTAGTCTTCCAGTCCCTGCCGCTGAAAAACATCCCAACAGTATGATGCTGCCACTACCATGCTTCACCGTAGGGATGGTACCAGGTTTCCTTCAGGTGTGATGCTTGGCATTCAGACCAAAGAGTTCAATCTTGGTTTCATCAGACCAGAGAATCTTGTTTTTCATGGTCTGTCTTTAGGTGCCATTTGGCAATCTCTAAGCGGGCTGTCATGTGCCTTTTACTGAGGAGTGGCTTCCATCTGGCCATTACCATAAAGGCCTGATTTGGTGGAGTGCTGCAGAGATGATTGTCCTTCTGGAAGGTTCTCCCATCTCCAGAKGAACTCTGAGCTCTGTCARAGTGACCATCGGGCAGTGGTCTAGGGCACAGGATCGCAGCGCTAGCTGCGCCACAAGAGTCTCTGGGTTCGCGGCCAGGCTCTGTCGCAGCCGGCCGCGACCGGGAGGTCCGTGGGGCGACGCACAATTGGCCTAGCGTCGTCCAGGTTAGGGAGGGTTTGGCCGGTAGGGATATCCTTGTCTCATCGCGCTCCAGCGACTCCTGTGGCGGGCCGGGCGCAGTGCGCGCTAACCGGGGGGGCCAGGTGCACGGTGTTTCCTCCGACACAATGGTGCGGCTGGCTTCCGGGTTGGAGGCGCGCTGTGTTAAGAAGCGGTTTGGTTGGGTTGTGCTTCGGAGGACGCATGGCTTTCGACCTTCGTCTCTCCCGAGCCCGTACGGGAGTTGTAGCGATGAGACAAGATAGTAATTACTAGCGATTGGATACCACGAAAATTGGGGAGAAAAGGGGGTACATTTTTTTTTTTAAGAAATAAAAAAGTGCCCATTGGGTTCGTCACCTCCCTGACCAAGGCCCTTCTCCCCCGATTGCGCAGTTTGGCTGGGTGGCCAGCTCTAGGAAAAGTCTTGGTGGTTCCAAACTTCTTCCATTTTAAGAATGATGGCGGCCACTGTGTTCTTTGGGATCTTCAACGCTGCAGAAATGTTTTGGTACCCTTCCCCAGGTGTGCCTTGACACAATTCTGTCTCTGCCCTCTACAGACAATTCCTTCGACCTCATGGCTTGGTTTTTGCTCTGACATGCACTGTCAACTGTGGGACCTTATATAGACTGGTGAGTGCCTTTCCAAATCATGTATAATCAATTGAATTTAGCACTGGTGGACTCCAATCAAGTTGTAAATAAGGTACGTTTAATTTTTAATACATTTGCAAACATTTCTAAAACTTTTCACTTTGTCAGTGGTATTGTGTGTAGACTGAGGAATTAATAAACTTTAGAATAAGGCTGTAATGTAAGAGTGGAAAAAGTCAAGGTGTTTGAATACTTTCTGAATGCACTGTATAGTATACATAGACGGAGATAGACCGAAAGAAGTGTGTGTATCTGTCTGAGGGGTTGGGTTAAAAGCGGAACTCTAATTTCGGTTGGACCTTGTGTGCAATTGACCAATAAAGTGATCTCTTTTCTCTGGATTAGGTACAGTTTAATCCTCCCAGTGGCTGAAGGGAGAAAATAAAGCAGAGGGGGATGTCTAAACTAAGATGTTTTGGAAAGGCAACACTGCCCCCCTGTGTTAAACTATTCACAGTGCATTTGTGCAATTACCTGCCAGTACGCTCCTCCAAACAAAGCTTGTGTTTGCCAGGTGAGGGATTAAGCCAAATTTTTTAAAGGTTCAAACTCTAGACTCCACAGTTTAGGACTAACATTCCATTTAACACAAGCACACATACTGACCGGTGAGTGGTAATCCTGGTAAGAGATGCATCAGGGCTCCAAACAGACTTACCTCATACTGAAAAGTTCCGACGAGGAGCAGCTCCGGGAGCATCCTCTCGCCCAGCTCTCGGCTGGCCTCGTCGCTCACAAAATGAAGGACAAGCACCTCTTTGTCCAGGAAGAGGCTGTATTTCGCCATGGATAACATGGCCACCCGGAACTTCTCCTGCAAGCTTCGGCTCTTGTCCACCTTCGTGAACATCATGAGGGCATGGTAGTACTGGCTGACCTCATGCCCACTGTCTGCCCTCCTAGCCCTGACTTCACCCTCCTCTCCATCCCTCTCCAACTCTCCTCCCTCAGGGTGCACCAGCCTGGTGTCCAAGGAAAGGTCTGCATCGTTCCGGTTGGTGTTGTGGCTGGCCTGGGTCTGCTTGATGCGCTTGGTGGTGCTGGAGAAATCATGCCTTTCCGACCCAAAGAAGTAGAAGGCTACAACGGCCAGCGCTGCCGTGAGGAGGAGGACAAACTGATAGGACCTGAAGGTGCTGACTCTACCCATAGTGTTGACTAGAACCCTCAGGATACCCATGCTGTGACTCCCACAGATGAATGCAGAAGCTCTGTTATTGTCTCAGCTTGAAGAATATGGGGATGAACCCTGAGTTTAACATGCTGGATCCTTATTGCGCAGTGTTGGTTTCAGAAAGGAGACATTAAATTTACTAGTCTTGTCCACACCCTGACAAGGTTGAGAAGTCCTTTTCCTATAAAAGGAATGAATTACTAAGGTCAGTCTACCTTAGTTGAAATGTACAAAGTGTTCATTATTTTCACATGAAAGAAATGTGGTGTAGCTAATGCAAAATAAATGCATCCAGAATAAAGTAGCTAAGTCATGTTCTTAAAAAATAATGAACACAGCAATTATTGCAACAGACAGTGTGAAGAGCTAAGCTGAGTTTGGAAAGATTTGCATGAAAATCTCCAACAGTGTCTTCCAATGCTTGCATTTGGCTACCATGTTATTCAGCATGCAATGACCTAGCCCAAGATGTACTCTTAAGGAGCCTAACGTTACCATTACTCCTGAAGCTCCAAGGACCTTACATTTTATTTCCAGCAGTAGACTGCCTCTGGCAGACAAAACAGCCAAATACTCCATTTAAACGTGAATAATTTCTCAAATACGGTTCAAGAAAAAAATTCCCTTTACTTTCATATCACATCAAAAGTTATTTCACATGCTAAATACACACTATAGATTGTTTTAACCGGCTTTACCACAGTTGGAGCCGACAGTATTTTTAGTGACAACACATTTCAGAGCATGCGAGATAGCTACTTAGAACAAATGGTCCCTCTTGTCTGTCATCTGTAAACACGGGCTGTAAACATGGAGATAGTCATGTAGGAACTCCAACCCTATAAAAAAGGTGTATCAATAACGTTTTATTTTTTCTAAATTATTTCTTGCAGATATGAAATAAGGTCCTTATGCTTACAAAATCGTAGCGCAAGCGATGTCTATTAATGTTCAGACCGAACTAAAACAGAATAATCCTTCCTCCAATGACTTGTTTGTGACGGAGTGTAGCCATGCAACAGTAAAGAACAAGAAAACAGTACACATGTATTAACTCACCATGTTGGTGTTGGAGAACTCTCGATACAGAGAAAGTTGTGACAGCTGAGCTGGAGCAGGCAGACTGGTACCAACGAGAGTACAGTCAAAGATGTGTATAACCTAACCTCATTGTTCTGTGGTACAGTATTATCAAGCTAGCTAACACTAGCTCTGTTAAAGATGCACATTTTGGAAGCAACAGGTTTGTACAGACAAAATACATGTCACGAGCACGGCAAATTATTCCCCTGGTGACTATATAGCTTGTCAACTTGAAATAAAAATAAACATTTGCATAAAATTGGTATTCAGACTATAGATAAGATGTTTTGTAGCTAGCTTGTCACACTAATCTAAATGCCACTTCCGGTGATGACGTTTAAATCACTCCCCTAGATTGATGCCGCGTTCATAACAACTGGCGTCTCGGCAATCTCCGAAAAAACGAGCTCCAAATAGGAAAAATCGTTTTGAACGGTTATCCAACTCGGAATTCCAAGTCAGGAATGCGGGTGCTCTTTTTAGAGCTCCGATTTTCCGACCTAAATATCATTGACATCCAGTTGTTTTGAACGCAGCATCAGTTCATTGCTTCTTCCGCCGACTGTTTTCGAAACCTGACAAAACGCACAAAGTGGTATCTAAGTAGCTACTATAAGTGAAACCGTGTACAAGAACAGGTAATGGTAAATTGGGGAACAATTTATTTTGAAAAACAGAATTTGCCGTACTGGTGGTACGTCAGCACTGCCACGCCTATCATACGGAGGGCGGGTAGGCCATATCATATGACTGAATCAAGAAGACCTAGCTACAATATATTCTAGCTAATGGCGGTGGGAATTCAATTGTGTGTAGCAGCTAGCTAGTTGTTTGACAGCACAATTCTAATTTAAGTTCTTTAGATGCTAATTTAGCTGGGATCTTACATCTACCTTGACTTTGTGCGTTTCAAATTGACAAACTAGTCGTGGAAAATGACGAACGTTATTCAAGTGACAAATGTGTCTCCGAGCACCACCTCCGAACAGATGAGAACTCTCTTCGGATTTCTGGGAAATATTGAAGAGCTTAAGTTATTTCCACCCGAGTGAGTATTCTGAATATGAAACAATGTAGTTAGCTGGCTGGCGACATAAGCTAGCTACATTTTCAATAATAAAAAATAAAAAATGGTCATAGTGCTGTTTGGGGCCTGTGCGGCCATAGTATACCTTAACTAGCATAGCACACTTGCGCCACTCTAGCTCGCGCCTAACGTTACTTTTCTACGCTCGCAATTTAGCTAGCTAACGTTAGTTAGTTAACGATGGATGATGGTTAACTAGTTAATTTTGTAGTAAATGCTGTTGCATCAATTTTTATATAGACGATATATACGAACTCTTGCCCACACTACCTATATGGAACATTGGCTAGCTAGTAAACTAGCTAAATTATACCAACCACCGAAAAACAAAGCAGGCCTGCAGTGCAGTCAATGGTAACGTTAGTTGATCCATATAACGTTAATTAGAATACTTCATTTATTAATTATTGTTTTTCGTTATTTAATATAATCTCCTGAGTTGACCAAACAAACTGGAAGCAAAGTTGTTTTGAATCTTTGAATTACCCTCGCCATGCTATGAAATAACCGGGCAGGGTAGTAGGAACTAGCCTAATTTGTGTTCTGTGCTTTGCTGTTTTYCACCTGTCGAATTACACCTGGCTGCACTGCAGTTAAGGTAGGAATTAGGAGACTTCTTGATCATCCCTCAATCTCTCGTGGCAAAGAAAAGACTGCAAGAGATGTTTTTTTCCATCTCTTCCCAATTGTAGCATACAAGATGCTTCATTAGAAAAGTGATTAGTGAGCATTTATGTTTTCACGAATAAGCTATACTAACCATTGTTAGAACTTTGTTTCTGTTACCTTATGTCGAGAATCTTTGTACTTCTTGCACAACAAATTTGTATTTTCTTCCAGTGAATCTCCCTTGCCTGTGACTTCACGTGTCTGTTTTGTAAAGTTCCTTGAGACGGAGTCGGTTGGAGTGTCCCAGCATCTGACCAACACCGTCTTTGTGGACAGAGCCCTGATTGTTGTCCCATTTGCAGAAGGTTGGTGATCTTTGTCCAATTTCTAATGTTTTCCAACATACTATATGAACTAACAAAGCTTAACCAAACCCGATGCTACATCCAAAACCATACACTATTTGGATTGTTGCAAAAATTTGGAAATATACTAGGGGTAGAAGGGGAATATGTGTAATCTTGCTGTTCTAGCATATTTTTATTTTTTTTAAACTTCTCTCTCTGTCATTTGTGTTGTGGTTTTCATAGTGGACAAGGCATTTGCAGAATCCCTTCCATGCTGACTGAAAAGGGTCCTCTACAACCATCAGGATATTAGACAAATAAATGGCCACTCGGCTCACGAGTCCCTTCCCACTGTTCTGCTGTAAAGATTAACTCTCTTTCTCTATGTCCAAGGCATTCTTTTCATTATAAGGGTAACCACTCAATGAACCATAGCAATAGCAGGGCCTGAGGGCTCGCCCTGTCCCGCATATCAACAATGTCAAATCTGGACACTTAAGAGATTTAAAGTTTGATGAAGATCACAATCAGTAGTTTGCATTTGATCAGCTAAAGGAAGCATGCAAAGGTAAATTAACTAATTGCAGCTGTGCATGCCAGAGTAGATTTGTATAGTACTAGGTCTACATCAATTTAGTTAATTCTAGCTACAGTCCTGGAAGATTCTGAACACCGTTTTGGTCATGATTATGAAGATTCACATGCGTATCTGTTTTTTTTTTGTTTTTTTTTTAACTTTAACCCATCCAATTTGAATAGCTGTGTTTCAGTCCTTTTATATATGTGTATCTCCATTCCCACATATACTGCAGGTAAAATAACTCTGGTTGTTGCAGTGAAATGCTTTATAATGATCCTCTCCACTTGACTCTGAAAGGGTTCAGTAAGACAAACGTTTAACAGTGGTTTTTCTTTTTGTTGTTGTGTTTTACAGTTCTTTTTCCTGGTTCAGCCAGCCCTATATACCAGGCCCTGCTGAAAATGCCACCCAACAGTTTTGTCTTCTGCAGCTTATCCTGTTTCTCAAGTGTCCTTTCTGTCATTTCTCTGTAAATATGAAAAGTTGTTTGATTTGAAATTAGCTTAATTTCAGATTGCACACCCATGGATCATCTCATAAGATGTTCCTTTTATTTAACTATTGTATAAGATTCTCCTTCAGCATTGGGCACCATTGTATTCGGCCTTTTGCTGGAATTTTCCGTTATTTATAAGAGCCTACTCTGTACTTGTGTTTTTTTCCTTGTCAGCATTTCTGTAAGTTGCAAGTTAAGTTAAACTTTACAACACTGTACCTGGTGAATACAGTAGCCAGTCAAGTGTCGTAGGCTCTTTGGAAGAAAGAAGCCATCAGCAAAAGCCCAGAAAACAGAATTTGGTTGAGCATTTTTTTATTTTATTTTTTATTTATTGTAATGGTAAGTGTTTGAGGCAAAAGTAATGAACTGTTCCCTGCTGTTGACGCCAAAATCATGAACTTTGTTTTGTGTATCTTGATGTTTTTGTGTGCTTTGTAGCGAAGCAGCCGACGCGTATCGCTTGTTCATAAAACATCTAATGAAACTTGAGAGCACATCCCACTGGACAACCGGCTGTGCTTGCTTACGTTTGGTTCATGACTTAAAAAACAAGTACAGGTGATACAATCTTGGCAGTGTTGACCACAGTGTGTATTGTGACTTTGTTCTCGTAGTAGTATTCTGAAATCATACTAAACAAGTCAGCGACCAACATTTTCAGACATCACAAAATGGAATGTATATCTTGCTACATATCTATTGTAGTAAGAGTAGTTAGCCTGAGGTGGTCTGTCTGTGGCTCTGTTTGAGTGTGGTGTATGTTTGCGGAGACCTGTACTGATTCTGTGTTTTTCTCCAGGAGTGATTCCTGATGAGTCTAAAGCTCTGTCACTGCTAGCACCAGCGAACGCTGTGGCAGGATGCATGCCTGGAGGGGGCCTTCTCCCCACTCCAAATCATTTGGCGTCTGTAAGTGTTTTGCAGGGACTGTATCTATTGGTGTTGTATTGAGACCTATTAACTGTAACCATGTAAGGCCCCATTTTCTTCACAGCAAAAAAGTAGCTGAAAAGACGATTTGTCTAATATGTATCCCTTGTTCTGGCAGATGGGAGGTGTGCCCCTTTCAGCTCTTGGAAATCCCAACATGGATCCCATGGTTGCCATGGGCATGTCTGGCAACATGAACCCTCAGGTTGGACATGGCTACTTTCTACACTACTCTTTGTACTTTTAAAACAGCTCTAGGTTATAACATTAACAGCATAACACCTTTTCTGATAACCTATTGGTGGAATTATCACATTTATATAGCTATGCATTTGTGTTCTCTGTTTTAGGCCCTCTCTGCTGACTTTCTGAAGCTTATGCAATCCATGGATCCTACTAAGTAAGTATCACTCCCAATTCTAACCAGTCTAAAGAATATTATTCAAACAGTTGTTATTGAATATGTGGTAAAGTCATCTGCATTATTTCTGTGTGACTAACTGGGTTTTATTTGGTCCTGTATGGCTCCATTGGTAGAGCATGGCGCTTGCACAATCTGGGTTGTGGGTTCGATTTCTGGGGCCAGCCATATGTAAAATGTGTGCATGTATGACTAAGTTGCTTTGGATAAAAGTGTCTGCTAAATGGCACTTATTGCTATTATTTTGACCATTGCAGGATGAATCCAATGGCTGCTGGTATGATGGTTAATCATGGTATGAAGAATGACTCCAATAAGGAGATAGAGGCTGCCATGAAGAGGGTCAGAGAGGCCCAGTCTCTCATCTCTGCAGCTATCGAGCCTGGAAGTGAGTTCTCACTAATTTAGACCACTTTTATATTTGCAGTATTACCCTTGTATTTTGACTGACTCATTCCTATCCTCTATTGTGCTCTTCCTTGCATCTGCAGGCATTGTCGTTGTAAGGGTAATGTTTATTTTCAGATTTGTGTTACATTGGAGTTTCCTGAACATTTTTTATTTTTTACTGGTAAATGTCATTGCAGATAAGAAAGACGACAAGCGCAAACATTCCCGCTCCAGCTCTCGGTCTAGGCGGAGGAGGTCCAGGTCTCGCTCTCGTCACAGGTGTGCTACTGATGAAACTGCTAACATTCAGCAATTTTGGGCATGTGCTGAATGTTAGCCCCACTTTACCAGTATATTCATGAGTTGATATTGGCAAACTTGAGTTGAGTGCATAGATTAGTTGGGACAGCTCTGAGTTCTGTTTAATTATTATTATTTTTTACCTTTTGATCTGATTGCAGGCGATCAAAGAGCAGGTCTCGACGGAGGTCGCACTCGAGGAGCTGGAGGCGGTCGAAGAGCCCCCGCAGAAGGAAGTCCCACTCCAGAGAGAGGGGCAGACGCAGCAAATCCAGGTGTGTCCATCTAGTGTTTTATTCACAGCGGGGGTCAGGAAAATGCATGATGTACCTGTATCAGGATTCCTTCAATTCATAGTTTGCCTTTGTTTTTCCTGTAGGGATAAGAAGAAAGAGGAGAAATCTAAGAAGCGCTCCAAGACGCCGCCTAAGAGCTACAGCAGTACCAGGAGGTCTCGAAGCGTCAGTCGGTGAGTGGTTTAAATACAGGAGGAGTCTGCTGGTATGATGGTTAATCATGGTAATCAATGGTCCCGTGTGGCTCAGTTGGTAGAGCATGGCGCTTGCAATGCCAGGGTTGTGGGTTCGATTCCCGCGGTGGGGAAAGTATGAAAATGTATGGTCTCACTACTGTACATCGCTTTGGATAAGAGCGGCTGCTAAAAGAAATTATATATTGTTAGCTTGACCTAAATGCATTGATCCCGCTTGAAATATTCTAGACCTTTTCAGGAATCCAAAAACAACCCGTGGAATATAGGATTAAAGTAACTGTCCAGGGACAACCTCACTTTTAAAAGTTAATTCTGTTAACTCAAACCCAAATAATGTTGTTGACTCGTATTTGTGGCCAAAGCATGAATTGGAAAGAAAAAAAACCTCAGACATGCATTTCAAACAGACCGTTAAAAAAATGCTTGCTATTTCCTCAGAGGATATCACCCTCCTGAGGATGACCTGGCCAATCAGTGGTCTACTCGCATAAATATTTTTAATGTCCTGTATACGCCCACACCATTCTAACAAAGCTGTTTTTTAACATGCTTAAATAAACATTTTGTGAAGGAAAACCGTTTCTCATATTGTAATTCATTGGTTTCCTTCGCATCTCTATCTGGTCTTCAATAGGAGACGTAGAAGAAGCCGCAGTGCCTCTCGGTCACCAAAGAAGTCCAGGTCCCCAAAGAGGAAACTGTCCAGGTCCCCTTCCCCTAGAAGGTGAGTGTGATACATGAGATGGTCCTCCTGGTTCAGAACCACACTGGACTCCACAGTGCAGTAATCTGTAGGTATACCTGTCTGTTTAAATACAATGGTTCTTGTCCCCCCACAGGCACAAGAAGGACAAAAAGAAGGACAAAGAGCGAGAGAAGGACAGGGATCGCGAGAGGAAAGAGGTCAGAGGCCGAGACGAAAGAGAACGATCCACCAGCAAGAAGAGCAAAGACCAGGAGAAGGACCACGACTGTAAATCTGACAGCGAGAAAGGAGATGTCAAGGTGTGCAACCACTGACTTTCCCTCATTAACACATCTCATTCTAACATCAGTTAAATGTCTATCAAAATAGTTTTTTAGCCAGGACTAGCCTTAAACTGTGTCCGGGGAAAACCGACCCTGAATGTTGTCATGTCCTAACTGACCTGTTTCATTTTCCATTCATTTTGTTGTTCAGAGCTCTTTGCTCTTGCAGGTGACCAGGGATTATGATGAGGAGGAGCAGGGCTATGACAGTGGAAAAGAGGTAGAGGAAGAAGAGAGGAAGAGCAACTCTGATTCGGCGTCATCCCCTAAGCCCCGGGAGGAGTCTGAAAAGAAGCCTGCAGAGGAGAGCGGCAAGAAGTCCAAACAGAACGGAGATGACCACCATGATGAGGACGACATGGAGATGAGTGACTGAGTGCACCAGAGAGACCCAGCCAGATGACATCATGGATCACTCAAAACCTTAAATTAATACTTGCAGGTGTCTGCTGTTTTGTAGTCTTATTGGAGTTGCATTTTAGAGACCGGTTAGGGAAAATCTTGTTCTGTTTGGAATAGCCAGTTTATTTCTGTAGTGGACTTCACCAGTGAGCATGTGTAGGAATTTGGCCCAAATAAGTACCTTTTTTGTAAAATATGATAGTTTAAAAAAAAAGCCACATTGCTGTACTTTTAAGTTGAAGGGCCTGTTGAATGTGAGAAGTTTTGAAAGCGTTTTCTATTTTTGTCCTCTAAGATTTTATTCATCTTGAACGTAGAGGAACTGTTTTCTCCTAAAATGACTCTCTGAAATGGTGTATATTTACATTTTACAGGACAGGGTTTAGTCCCCAGCTTACTCACTGTTAATCATATTTATCCTGGTACCATTCTGTTTTTGGTGCAGTGCAGCTTTCTATTCTTTGTTAGAATCCTGATAAATTGACCTCTGTTAAGTATTTAATACTGTTGTGTCCAGTCATACCCTCCCACCCCTGTGACGATATACTGTAGATCAAAATGAGTGTTTGTGGATTATGATGAACACCCTGTACTGTCTGCAACATGTTTTACAAATGATCTAATAAAACTTGGTCAACATGGTTGTGTGGTGGGATATGTTCAATAACCTGCACCAGTTTTGAAATGCATGACAAACAAATGGTACACAAGTTCATTGAGATATGTGAACTTTTTATTTGAGTACTTTTTTCATATGAAAATAGTGTGGCAGGCTTTTACAAGGTCTATTGCTGTACAGCTGACATGAAAATGCATGTGTACATTAGGGCCTGGCTGCTAAAGCCAGAGTCAGAAGTAAAAACATTCAGCACACAAAGTGAAGAAAGCACACTTCCATTTGCAGCACTAACCAGTAGTACGTGGAAGCTTGATAAACACTGGCTATGTCAATAGGCCACCGATCAATGTAAATAGAAAATTTGTCAGAGTACAAAGCAGTCTGCCATGTCTACTGGTGCTGAATTGATAACCCTCCAGCTCAGCGAACCCTGTTGCACCCAGCAGAACCACATGAGCACCACTTCAGCGAAGTCCCATTTCATTCCTGAAGAAAGGCATAGTTGAGCTTATTGTTGGATTTGACCTTAACCTCAACTAAAGAGCAACATTCTTGCAAACAGGACTTGACAAACTGTTCTTGAAACACATGAACACTCCTGAAATCCTAACTGCCAAATAGTCCAGTCCTTGGACACAAAACTCAAGGATGTAAGATGCTTTGTACACTTGGCTCACACATAGGTATGCAAGGAAGATGTCAACTAAGACTTGACTTCAGTCTGACAAAGACAAAAAAAACTAAGAATTGGAGAGCCTTTCACCAGCCCAATATTCTATGTACAAAAATATCCATTGCCACGATACAAATCAATGACCTCATGGGAGAAATAACATCAACTAACCTTTGCATGAAACTTCCTGTCATAGAAGACCTCTACTCCCATATTAACAAAAATAAATTAAAAAAATACAATCATAAAAAGAGGTATTTACACCTTGCGCGATGAAAGGCCTGGTTTTTCATACCTGTACCTGTAAAAAGTTAATTTACATTGTACTTCATTTCGTACCTAATCATCTACAGATAACTTGTAATCTCAAACAATTTACACCTCCTGGTTCATTTTCATTAACTGAAGTGTAGTCTGTTACATAGTTTAGGTAAAATATGAAAACAAGGCTTGTAATAACTTAATGCCACGCTTGCTGCCAGTCAAATAGAAGACAACTCCGCAATAGTACAATTAAAATTCCTATCATTTCTATCATTGCTTCCAGGTGGATGTGTTTCAGATGATGTTCCAAAGGGTTGAGTATCGACTGGTGCAGTAGGTCCGCCACCTCTGCTGCCCAGGCCAACTCAGCCCAGTACGGACTGGCTGTAGTGCATCTAAACAGTGCCCAAAGTTCAATGACGCTACTCCAAACAAAGCTCTGGATGGTAGCTACTTGTTGTTTACAGTGGAACAGTATTTATTATTCTTCACATACGTCCCATACAGTGAATTCAGTGCTTTACTACAGGTCAGTTAACCATAATCCCTTTATAAACATTACATGCACAACATATTTTCACTTCCATTTAGAATCTCACACATTCAATTTATTTTTGTTCTCCTACGACAATTTGATGAAATATCAATGCCTTTTCATAGGTGACCCCTTTCCAGTGTCCAGCCGAAGGGGTTAAAGGTCAGGGAAGCGGCTGGGGTCCTCTTTGTACTCATTGGGAATGGTGAAGATGGACTGCTCAAACTCGTCGTAGCGGAACTCTTGAAAAGTCACCGTGGCCGTAATGGTTGGAAAGACAGGGATATCTGTGTGGGGAAACGACAAAGGGAAACATGTTATAACATCATCAGGAAATAAATCTGGTCAGCCAGTCAGTATACATCCAACTGGATCTCTTTTACTGTACAATACGTTTACCACTGACAAAGCAGTATACGATAGTACTTACCCAGCTTGACAGGGAAACCAGGTGGGAGTTTCATTTGAACAAACTCTCTGAGTTTATTAAAGTGCTTGAAGGGTGCGATCACCTCCAGAACGTTTAATAACCTGAAAATAAACAACAAAAAGGTATTTCATTCTCACTCAATGAAGAATGGATTTCATGCATCACTTCATGCCAGAGAGTACTGCAGGCTACATTCACTGCCACATTCAATTAGTGATGGGGATAATAATAATGAGAGAACGAGGTCTCCGCACACCACAAAAAAAGGAGGCTATCAGGCACTTTGTGTCAATCAACCTATTTAGCCCAGAATAAGCAAAAACTAGGTTCACTTCATACACGCTTAATCTCAGATATCAATACTTCGTGAATTTTTATTATGAAATGTTATTAAAATTAGTAAATGATCCCATTTGGCAACTACCGCTGTCTGGCTAGACTTAAAGGTCGTCTGGGGGAGATCGAAGAGAAGACTTACGATTCAATGCCCAGCGGGAAGTCTTGACTCATGGCTACGGTCGCTTTGAAATTCTTCTTGCTCTCCTTGCATACCAGCTCTCTTCCTAGATGAGGCGCTCTGAAGGAGAAAAAGAGGGAAAATGTCTGTCAGAAAATGAGGTGAAAATGAGGTAAATACTTTTGAAAGAAAAGAAAGGAAGAAAGTCTTACTGTGGTCCTGAAAGTGAAATGACTGAAGGGAGTGTATAGAAGCTCTGCACTTCAGTGACATCTAAAAATTTTCACAATTAAATAAATAAAAAACGGTCAACACTATCTTCTCTACCCTCAAAGTCAAACTCTGCCCATTTCTACAATTTACCTTCTTAAAATATTATTTGAAGTCTAACCCTAACCACACTGCTAACCTTATGCCTAACACTAACCTTAAATTAAGACCACCCATTATTTATTTATTTTTTCCAATTTTGACTTTGGCTGTGGAAGCTAGWGGAAACTAATGAAACCCCATCAAGCCAATGTAACAAGACAGCTGAACTTGACAGTTCAAGGGGCAGGTTTCTCCAACAGAAAGTAGAACAGCTCTCCACAGCTTTAACTGATGAAGTAAGAGGATTGGCTTTAAATAGAACTATCCACCCACCCTCCCTGTCGCAACTGTGCATAAGTGATCCATCTGTCTGTCCTTCATTTAACCCTGTATGTAGACAGACATGACACTAACAATGAGTCAGAGTGTGGGTGAAAGTGAACTTGTGAAGTGTGGTGAGAAGTGAAAAAGTAATTGTCATACATACTTTCCGTTCTCTGCGTTGATATATTCCTCCCAGGAGATAGTGTTGGGTGAAGGTGCAGTTAGTGACTGTCGCCTCACAGGCTAAAAAGATGGAAACCCAAATGATTGGCAAGGACAGACAGCTGGCAACACAAAGCTACACAGAACAGTCAAACATAAAAAAGTTCTAGATAACATACGGACTACAAAGAACACAAACAAAAACACGGTCAGCGAAAACAAACTGTACACTAAAAGTAAAAMAAAAMAWAWATATGTTTTATGCTTTTCTCGAAAACACTTAATTTTTTCCTAAATTGTTTGTAAGATTTTGCATGTATCCACCTGAAGTAAATGAGATGTAGGATGCTGAGGACGGGAGTGATGATCGTTGAGGTCGGACCATATCTTTGCTTACAATCATATTATAAGTAACCAGCTTAATTACTCACACCACAGAAGGTTGGTGGCACCTTAATTGGGGAGGACGGGCTCGTGGTAATGACGGGAGCGGATTAGATGGAATGGTATCAAATATATCAAACATATGGTTTCCAGGTGTTTGATACCATTCCATTTGCGCCGTTCCAGACATTATTATGAGCCGTCCTCCCCTCAGCAGCCTCCTGTGACTCACAGATAACTTAACATGGTCTTAAAGTATACACGTATTTTCCATCATTCTCTGTGCCCCAGATCACACGGGGTTCTCAGAGGCCTAAACTCGTGACAATCCAAACTTGAACTGGCTTAAGCTGCTGAATTTCCCTCTGTACTGAACAACATGACAAAGTCAACACTCATTCCTCATTGTCCAACTGTAAGATGCATCTGTTTCATATTAACCAATGTCTGTAATGATGCATGTATACGTAATTCAGAATGACTATATAATCTCGTAACTCAGAAGAATTATTTGCCTTTTTAGCCATCAGGCCTTTCAGCCATCAGGCCTTTTAGCCATCAGGCCTTTTAGCCATCAGGCCTTTTAGCCATCATGCTTTTTTTGCCATTTGCTGTTGGCCACTAGGGCTGTTATACCATCCTTTTTAGCCTTTGCATTTTCACATGACCATCTGTCCCCCGAAAAGCTCTGTATTAAAACTTTTACTTCTGGAACTCAAGTCTCCTCTTTTACCTTTATGAAGTCAACTTTTTTACTGCACAATTCGGTCTACAATTCTCAACCACATTCGTGTCACTAGAGGGCCCAAGTGCATCACTAATGCTGAGAGCGGGAATGACAACATGAACAGTGGTAAAAACAACTTGATGATTTTACAGCTGCACACATACTGCATGAATGAAAAGGGGTCGTTAATTCTCGACACGTGCCTTGTCAACAGCACCTTGACCTTAGGTTATCATCTCTGTGGACACACACAGGCGTACTACCTCACATAGGTCAGCACACCTGGCTCCACAATAGTCAGAGCAGGAGTACAGTCCGCCCCCTTGGTCATTTCCAGTCACAACTTGCAGACTTGTTTACGTGCTGCTGTGCGTTTTGTTGCTAACCTTACTTTGCTACCTGACAACTTTACGGTTTTTACTTTTTAATTACCGTTTATATTTTTGTTTTTTCACTCACTCAATTTATTTATTTATGATAATTTTTTTCCATTCAACTTTTTCGCTCCGGACGCTTTATCTGGACGTGGTTCGTCAGGACCTCCACCAGCCGAAGCTAAGTAGTAACATTAACATGATGCCTTCTTATTTCAGTCGCTGGACTCATAATATTCAGGAGAACGATCGCCTTACGGCGAGGATAGCTGTGCTGCAAGCCCAGCTTCAGACGCAATCGTCCACAGCTTCAGACGCAAAAGTCCACAGACCCACTCCAAAAGGCTTTCGGAGCCATCATCGACTCAGTGGGTTTTGTCCAACAGGTCTCCGGGACCTACTCACTGCCACAGTCATACTCTGGACCTAGTTTTGTCCCATGGAATAAATGTTGTGGATATTAATATTTTTCCTCATAATCCTGGACTATCGGACCACCATTTTATTACGTTTGCAATCGCAACAAATAATCTGCTCAGACCCCAACCAAGGATCATCAAAGGTTGTGCTATAAATTCTCAAACAACAAAAAGATTCCTTGATGCCCTTCCAGACTCCCTCTGCCTACCCAAGGACGTCAGAGGACACAAATCAGTGAACCACCTAACTGAGGAACTCAACTTAACCTTGTGCAATACCCTAGATGCAGTAGCACCCCTAAAAACTAAAAACATTTGTCATAAGAAACTAGCTCCCTGGTATACAGAAAATACCCGAGCTCTGAAGCAAGCTTCCAGAAATTTGGAACGGAAATGACGCCACACCAAACTGGAAGTCTTCCGACTAGCTTGGAAAGACAGTACCGTGCAGTATCGAAGAGCCCTCACTGCTGCTTGATCATCCTATTTTTCCAACTTATTGAGGAAAATAAGAACAATCCAAATGTTCTTTTTGATACTGTCGCAAAGCTAACTAAAAAGCAGCATTCCCCAAGAGAGGATGGATTTCACTTCAGCAGTAATAAATTCATGAACTTCTTTGAGGAAAAGATCATGATCAGTAGAAAGCAAATTACTCCTCTTTAAATCTGAATATTCCTACAAAGCTCAGTTGTCCTGAGTCTGCACAACTCTGCCAGGACCTAGGATCAAGGGAGACACTCAAGTGTTTTAGTACTATATCTCTTGACATAAAGATGAAAATAAGCATGGCCTCTAAACGTTCAAGCTGCATACTGGACCCTATTCCAACTAAACTACTGAAAGAGCTGCTTCCTGTGCTTGGCCCTCCTATGTTGAACATAATAAACGGCTCTCTATCCACCGGATGTGTACCAAACTCACTAAAAGTGGCAGTAATAAAGTCTCTCTTGAAAAATCCAAACATTGACCCAGAAAATATTAAAAACTATCGGCCTATATCGGATCTCCCATTCCTCTCAAACATTTTTGAAAAAGCTGTTGCGCAGCAACTCACTGCCTTCCTGAAGACAAACAATGTATACGAAAAGCTTCAGTCTGGTTTTAGACCCCATCATAGCACTGAGACTGCACTTGTGAAGGTGGTAAATGACCTTTTAATGGCGTCAGACCGAGACTCTGCATCTGTCCTCGTGCTCCTAGACCTTAGTGCTGCTTTTGATACCATCGATCACCACTTTCTTTTGGAGAGATTGGAAACCGAAATTGGTCTACACGGACAAGTTCTGGCCTGGTTTAGATCTTATCTGTCGGAAAGATATCAGTTTGACTCTGTGGATGGTTTGTCCTCTGACAAATCAACTGTACATTTCGGTGTTCCTCAAAGCTCCGTTTTAGGACCACTATTGTTTTCACTATATATTTTACCTCTTGGGGATGTCATTCGGAAAAACATAATGTTAACTTTCACTGCTATGCGGATGACACACAGCTGTACATTTCGATGAAACATGGTGAAGCCCCGAAATTGCCCTCACTGGAAGCCTGTGTTTCAGACATAAGGAAGTGGATGGCTGCAAACTTTCTACTTTTAAACTCGGACAAAACAGAGATGCTTGTTCTAGGTCCCAAGAAACAAAGAGATCTTCTGTTGAATCTGACAATTAATCTCGATGGTTGTACAGTCGTCTCAAATAAAACTGTGAAGGACCTCGGCGTTACTCTGGACCCTGATCTCTCTTTTGACGAACATATCAAGACTGTTTCAAGGACAGCTTTTTTCCATCTACGTAACATTGCAAAAATAAGACATTTTCTGTCCAAAAATGATGCAGAAAAATGTATCCATGCTTTTGTCACTTCTAGGTTAGACTACTGCAATGCTCTACTTTCCGGATACCCGGATAAAGCACTAAATAAACTTCAGTTAGTGCTAAATACAGCTGCTAGAATCCTGACTAGAACCCCAAAAAATTATCATATTACTCCAGTGCTAGCCTCCCTACACTGGCTTCCTGTTAAGGCAAGGGCTGATTTCAAGGTTTTACTGCTAACCTACAAAGCATTACATGGGCTTGCTCCTACCTATCTTTCCGATTTGGTCCTCTCGTACATACCTACACGTACGCTACGGTCACAAGACGCAGGCCTCCTAATTGGCCCTAGAATTTCTAAGCAAACAGCTGGAGGCAGGGCTTTCTCCTATAGAGCTCCATTTTTATGGAATGGTCTGCCTACCCATGTGAGGGACGCAGACTCGGTCTCAACCTTTAAGTCTTTATTGAAGACTCATGTCTTCAGTAGGTCCTATGATTGAGTGTAGTCTGGCCCAGGAGTGTGAAGGTGAACAGAAAGGCACTGGAGCAACGAACCGCCCTTGCTGTCTCTGCCTGGCCGGTTCCCTTCTCTCCACTGGGATTCTCTGCCTCTAACCCTATTACAGGGGCTGAGTCACTGGCCTACTGGTGCTCTTCCATGCCGTCCCTAGGAGGGGTGCGTCACTTGAGTGGGTTGAGTCACTAACGTGGTCTTCCTGTCTAGGTTGGCGCCCCGCCTTGGGTTTTGCCGTGGCGGAGATCTTTGTGGGCTATACTCGGCCTTGTCTCAGGATAGTAAGTTGGTGGTTGAAGATATCCCTCTAGTGATGTGGGGGCTGTGCTTTGGCAAAGTGGGTGGGGTTACATCCTGCTTGTTTGCCCTGTCCGGGGGTATCATCGGATGGGGCCACAGTGTCTCCTGACCCCTCCTGTCTCAGCCTTCAGTATTTATGCTGCAGTAGTTTATGTGTCGGGGGCTAGGGTTAGTCTGTTATATCTGGAGTATTTCTCCTGTCTTATCCGGTGTCCTGTGTGAATTTAAGTATGCTCTCTCTAATTCTCTCTTTCTTTCTCTCTCTCTCGGAGGAGGACCTGAGCCCTAAGACCATGCCTCAGGACTACCTGGCATGACGACTCCTTGCTGTCACCAGTCCACCTGGCCGTGCTGACCTGTTGCACCCTCGAAAACCACTGTGATTACCATTATTTGACCATGCTGGTCATTTATGAACATTTGAACATCTTGGCCATGTTCTGTTATAATCTCCACCCGGCACAGCCAGAAGAGGACTGGCCACCCCTCATAGCCTGGTTCCTCTCTAGGTTTCTTCGTAGGTTTTGGCCTTTCTAGGGAGTTTTTCCTAGCCACCGTGCTTCTACACCTGCATTGCTTGCTGTTTGGAGTTTTAGGCTGGGTTTCTGTACAGCACTTTGAGATATCAGCTGATGTAAGAAGGGCTATATAAATAAATKTGATACTATACTGCTAATACTGTGGCCATGGCAACCTCGAGAATACCAATCAACGCACGTCCAAAAATATGCACATATGCACAAACTCACACACATCCACAGTAGTACTGAACTCTCTCTCCTTAACTGACCTATCACTATGAGTGACTGTGATATTCTGAGAAGACAGACAAAATTGGCACCAGATGATACAGTCAGTATCCCATCATTCACATGTAGGGTTCCCTTTACTTCAAACTGGACGATGTTATTATGCCTGTGGGACCTGGTGTAGCACAGTGTTTTGATACATTTGCTGTGGCCTCGTGATGGGAGTTGGCTCACATGCCTTTGACTCCCGCCACCCCCGTTGTTGTGAGTCCACACAGCCTCCAGTCAGTCGGCCGTGCCCCCCGTCGCTCCGTGGCACCAAGGGTTTTAGACTCCATCCACCTAGTCAATAGTACAGAGCCCTGCTTTAAACCCCCTGCTATCTGTGTCCCCAGGCACCGCGCTGACCCGCTATGCCACCACCGTCGGAGTAAACAGAGGAGAACGTTAGTGCTGGGACGGACTCGGCATGTTATTTTTCCCTCAACCTACTTCTGCAAAACGGTTTCCACTGAGCAGGGAATCACTTCTACAAACATGGATGGAAGCACAAAGGACTGTGTAAGCAGTTTTTCCCATTCAATACTGAGCTGACCTTGACCTATATGCTCACAGGTTTTCATACCGGTTAAATACACAGTAAAAAAAAAGAATTGGACAACAGATTAAAAATGCTTGAAAGCATTTACCACCACAGTACAAGGACAACAATACCACAGGAAGTAAATACCACAGGACACATCAACAACACAAAACCCAGTTCACGATAGGACAAAACTAACGAAATCAACAGAGCCGCCAAAAAGCATATATTGAGCTTTGTGAGGCCATGACTTCCCTTTGTGGAGGGGCTCCAAAAGCAAATTATCTATAGGGCCAAATAGAGGGAAAGCACTGGTGTGTAAGGTGCCGCTCTGAGCTTCCATCACTGGTATACATGCTCAAGGGTGGAAGGGGGGTTAAAATGCAATGATATGAATGGACAAAGCCATCGATCATGTGACACCATTCCTTCCTATGTGAAGACTCAATAGCGCATTGAAACCAAATGAAGTCAGTTAAGATGGCGTCTTATGGAGATATAACATGTGCAGTTTGAGGTACTCTAGGAAGTAACGTTGCAGGCTAGTTCAATGCTGTCCACTCTAATTGAGTAACTCAAGTTGAAGGCCGACCAGGATAAACCAGGCTGCCATTAGCAACTAAATGATCCTTATAAATTCTTCTATGTGCGATTTTGAAATAATTGGTTCAAGGACATACGGTGCATTCGGAAAGTATTCAGACCCCTTCACGTGTTGCACATTTTGTTACGTTACAGCCTTATTCTAAAATACCCCATAATGCCAAAGAAAAAAMTGGTTTTTAGAATTGTTTGCAACGGAAATATTATATTTATATAAATATTCTGACCCTTTACTCAGTACTTTGTTGAAGCACCTTTGGCGATTACAGCCTCAAATCTTCTTGGGTTTGACGCTACAAGCTTGGCACACCTGTATTTGGGGAGTTTCTCCCATTCTCTGCAGATACTCTCAAGCTCTGTCAGGTTGGATGGAGAGCGTTGCTGCACAGCAATTTTCAGGTCAATTAAGTTGTAGAAACATCTCAAGGATGATCAATGGAAACAGGATGCAACTGAGCTCAATTTCGAGTGTCATAGCAAAGGGTCTGAATACTTATGGAAATAAGGTATTTCTGTTTGTTTTCTATACATTTGCAAAAGTTTCTAAAAAGCTGTTTTCACTTTCTCAGTATGGGGAATTTTGTGTAGATTGATGAGGAAATGTTTTTATTTAATCAATTTTAGAATAAGACTGTAAAGTAACAAAATGTGGAAAAAGTGAAGGGGTCTGAACACTTTCCGAATGCACTGTACATCTGGTGTATTAGAAGCATTTTCCATTCACTATAATGGGGGATCCGACTTTCTGCTAACAATACCTCCAGTACTGCGGTCGACCTTGAACCGTGTCTTCAATGAGAGGGGGCAGTCGTTCTCCCCTGGCAAAATGCCACAAATGAGGTTAAGAAGGGACGTTTTCATTCTGACAGACAGTATGTGCAAAACAAATACAACTATAAAGAAACCCAAGAGGAGTGAGTAGTCCAACTGAAGTATTTCCAAATAAACCACGCAGACGTGTTTTACAGCAAATGAGCCATATGCTAAGTGAAAAGATATGACGCTTTTGTGGTCCATGTCTCATTGACATTTTTTGGTACAAGTGACTGTTTTGGTACAAGTGACTGGAAGTGAGAGGAGATCCTATAGGGGAGTGATATAAGGGTGGCAAGTAGTGGGGTCTGAGAGGGCCTACCCCAAGGGCCCAGCGGGAGAGGAGAGTTTCAGGACTGGACTCGCGGTTATGCTGAAGGTACAAGCAAACAGTATCTTCACTTTGCACACCGCGCCCAGCTCACACCCATAACAGGTGACATGATACCAGTCGACTCCAGCAGAATTCCAGTTAGAGGCCCCAGCATAGAACTTCAGCCAAAAGCCCCAACTTGGGAGGTCCCACTGCTGAACTAGACACAGACTGAACCCAAGCCAGCACAGAGGCCCAGCATGGCACTACAGCTCTGGGTCACAACAAGGTTTGAGAAGAGAAAATTTACAAGTTCTGTAACATTATGAATGTGAAAATATGGTTAAATGTTTTAGTTGGGTGAATGTTTATATTGTGGCCATACAGTGTACCCGTACTCTGCAACTGGAGGGCCTCACCTCATAGTTCTGCAGCTAGAGGGCCTCACGGCAGAGCTCACCTCATAGTTCTGCAGCTAGAGGGCCTCAAGGCGGAGCTCACCTCATAGTTTTGCAGCTAAAGGGCCTCACGGCGGAGCTCACCTCGTAGTTCTGCTCAATGAGGTTCCCTCCTTTGCTCAGGCTCTCCATGATGGCCTTGTTCCTCAGGATGTCCTCCTCGGTCAGGTGCTCCCGACGCTTCCGTGACTCCAGCACCAGCCCGTTCACGAAGTAGAAATCTGCCAGGAAATTCCCCACACGCTCCTGGAGCAACAAAGGACATGAAAAAAAAACTTGGTCACCAATTTCCCTTCAATACACCTCAAAGGACAAACAGCAATAACCCAATAATAATAGCTCTCCCCGGATGTTTATCAATCACAACCTCTATGTTTTGGTTACTCTGTTTCCTTTGAACTTCGTTGAGGGGAGATATAGCACAGGAAATGTGAAAAGGACATGGGTGTCCTGTACTGCATTGAATAACAAGACTGTACTGTAGAGTAGCAGAGGGCACACTGACTAGGGCTGTTATGGTGACTGTATTACCGCCACAGCAGCTGGTCACGAGTCATGACCTCAGTCAAATTTCACATGACCGTTTAGTCACGGTAACTAGGCTTCTCCAAGCTCTGATGCTGCTAATGGTCATTAGTAGCCCACCAAACTTGCTAACTGACTGGTACTCAGCACTCTCTTGTCCCTCTAATCACTGACATCAATGCAAATGTAATCGAAAATCTAAATCAAACACTTCATGAGAGCTCATGAGCTCATGTTGCGCAACATTTCTATAGGCTATGCAATTGTGTTAGAAAACAGAGTTTTGATGGTCTCTATTAAAGAGGAGGATCCTATCAGATTTCTATAGGCTAGGCCTACTATATTTATTTATCAACTTTCCTAATATTAAACACATTGCTTTGCTTTACAACAGGAGTCTAACCTACCTGGCTGGCATGAAAATGAACCATGGGAAAAGTATACTCCATTCGCTATTCAAGTGCATAGATGACATGTATTTTTTTCCGCTGCCCCTGTTCCCAGATCAATGCATGATAACGGTACATTCTAAATCAAAACTAATTTCACACACATATTATTTAGCATATGTAAAGACAAGAATAAATTAAGAATAGTCTGATGGGTGACAATATTATCAGTTGTGAATGATATACTATCACTTGTGAATGATGCCCAGCTTGTGTGCAGTAAGGCACGAAACAGTGCAGGCCTTTTTTTCTCTCGACTTTTTCAAATCATAATAGCGTACCTCATGTAGCCTAGCTAATAGGCCAATATGTTTTGATAAGGTTCGCATCACAACTAAAGTGGCCAAATAACTTCTTAAAAGTAAGCACATTAATCCGCTTTACAAGGGGTGTAGAGCCTAACTGACATACATAAGTGGCGCGTGAGTTTCAAGTTTGGTGAAGATCATTCTCACCATAAAAATGCAACTTAATAATAAAAGCATTACATGCATAATCACATTTGCATCACTTTTGAGAACGTTATTTTCCCGCTAATTGGTTGCATTTTGGAACATTCACGCTTATAGTCTACTGCAGTGTGTGCATTGCTGTGCTTATAATGTTAAGAAATAGCATAATAGTTTATCAACTTTTTAAACTAAACGCTCTGATCTGTTGCATCAACCTCATTGCTTTAAAAAAAAAATTGATGCAAGTGGTTGTATTCATTTGGGATCTATCACATCCCACAACTGTTAGACTATGTTTTGAATATTTATTTCTCGCACAGAAGGACAAGTTAACCAATAGAATAGGTCAACTTTTGTACTTTGGAGGATAATAGATTGACATAGGCTAGTGCTTTTGCTGTTCATTAGGCCTAGTCGGCTTGTTGGCTGACAAAAACTAAATGTGGACAGTTCTTTTAACATCTTTAATATGCGCCTCGGAATTCGATAAAAAGGATGCGCGCAGTTACGCCGCTGATGTGTCGGTCTTCACTTTTATCTTACTTCGGAGCGGCGATGCCTGTGAGAAGGACCCGATCACGTGACGGGCATTAGCTAATAAGAATTGAGGCATCTGAGAGAACCATGTGCGTGAGCACCCGATTAGCAGCCGGGATAAGGGAATTATAATTATTATATTCAGCCCAAGAGCACAACGGCCACTGGCCACAAAAGGCATGGATTTTTTTTAGGGTGCGTTACGGCCACACAATACGGCGGGTAATTTGAGGCATTATTAAGTGCTTGTCAAATTGTGAATGAGAGACTGATGAAGTGTGTGCAGCCTGCGGAAGAAACAAAGCAAATCGCATGCCGTTCATGCAACTTTTTTCAGCCCTAGAATGTATAAAACAATGATACCCAACGTTTGTATCACAACTAAAGTTGCATGAATAACTCAAAATTAAGCATATAGGAGGACCTGTTTCTTTGTTAACAGCTCAACACAGAATAGCTGCATGTGCGCACTCCCTCAGAAATCGTTTGGAGAAAATATCCCTTCTATTTTATTCAGCTATGTTCAATTGTATTCTTCACACTATAAAACAATGCCACGGAATTATAAGGAAATCTTTGTCTACTAAATGAACTAGTGTAGCCCACAGCCATATGGCATAGCCAGATCAAGACCTAACTTAAGGACAACTCAGAGTATGATATTCTGTTCTTCTGAAATAGACTACATTTTCTTCATGTTTCTTTAGACCTGTYCCAAAATAAATAATGCATTTATTGTGATGTGTAGGCTATATTAAATTGATTTATTAGACTTTTTAAAATGTAAATGTTCCAAAGGTCTACATCAGTGGCTTGTAGGTTATGCGTAGAAGCCAGGAGATGCTAAATATGTTTATGTTAATTACCGGTCAATTACAGTGAGACCGGCAGTTATTTGCTTGACAATCACCGACTGACAAAATATAATGACCGCCACTGCCCTAATTCTGAGAAAGATACATTTTAGAATTTGACAGAGAGAGACAGAGATGTATAAATCAACCGTTTTGTCCTCTCGGAACAGCCAGCCGGTCTGGGCTCTGGAGAAGGTGATGGACTTGGTGGAGAGAGTGGCAGAGTAAACATCGCTGCTCATAAGGATGTCCACCTCTTCCTCTGTTTCCATCTCTGACTCCTGGAACACAAGGAGCCACCGCCACGTTGGTCTTCTGCACACACACACACTTCACAAAAACAGGGCTCACAGAATTCAGAAGCTAGGTGCCCCGTTTTTAAAGGAGGAATAAAAAACTGTCAGGGTCATTAGCTAGAGAAGTGCAAAAACAACAACTTCAGCATCAAGTCGTGTGTCTCACCTCGTGGTGTATCCGTTGGTACACCTTCTGTTCATTGTCCAGCACCACAAAGGACTCAGAGGGGATGGCGTCACCATTGAAGATGAAGCTGAGGTCACCACGTTGGCACTTCATATCTGTGAAGTCTATGAGAGTGGTGTCCAGTCTATGACCATAGAGAAAGAAAGGTTGAATTTCAAACCACTTCATGGGTCAATATAATGTCAATAGCACCAGTATCAGCACATTAAAGCAGCACATATTGCCTCCAGTTCATACGTATGCTTAATGATTACTCACATCTATATAACTCCTCCACACCCCTTAAAAACCAAAAGAAGATTGAAAGAAGTAATGAGATAAATGAGAGAAAGAGCGTGAGGGAGACACACACCGAGTATAAGATCAAGGACACTTCCTTGTTACCAAGGAACATACAAATTAAAAGAAAAGATTTATTCGATAAAACTAAAGAATTGAAACTTGGTTTCTAAAAGCTCAGACGAATTTTGCTTTAATGGTTGCCATGGGAGACAACCCATTTCTATGTTTTCCGAGAAAAGCTAGTTTCAAGAAGTAGTGGAGAAATGAGGTGTGACAACAAAGATAAGTAACTAAACAATTATATGTGCTGCACATAGACACGAAAGGGAGAGTGAGAGGTACGACAGAGCGGAGACTTTCAACCATTGGAATGTAAATTAAGTTATGCCTTGGCCCCCCTCTCCAACTGACATTTTGAAAGCCTGTTAGAGAACTTTCTTTCTTCACCACCCACTCACCACAACATGCACACACTTTCATGTGTCTGAGAATAATTATCCCTGAATCTCCAGCGTTGCATAGATTCAGAGCAGGGGATAAGGGGTGGCAATTTGTGAGGCAAGTAACCTAGCAACGCCTGAAAACACTTTCATTTGTCTGTCTCTGTGTGCGTGTGCGTGTGTATCACGGTGAGCTGCGTGTGGTAAAATTCAGGCCCTTTGAAGAACAACACAGTCTGAACCTGGCTTCTTGTCAATGAACACTGAGGCTTGTAAAGCTTAGCACCACAGCATACATTAACCAGCCTGCTAACAATTAAGCCAGATAACCTTACTGTATTCTGTATAGTCCAACTGGTGAATCGTGTTTCGCTACTGGATGGGGAATAATTGAATGTGACGACTTGGCGCTGGGCCAATTATAATGGAGTCTGTAGGGTTAGGGTAGGTGCTGGTTCTCTCTATCTAAGTGTAATTATTTGGAGAGGGATGACGAGGTAATAGATCTGCAAACAGATGCCGTGCCGCTCAGTCACAGCAGTGCAAGAACCGATTTCACACTCTAGTTAACCGTTCTTGTCATTAGCCACCGTGCTGGGGTTGGCTTTACAGAAGCCCATGAAGCTGGGAGAGGGTGTAGTGTTCAAGGCCAGGAATTTTTACTGAACTGAAAAGGGCTCTAAAAGCTTGAAAGTGCTTCAATAAAGGGTTTTATCAAGGCATATTGACCTTTATTATCATGGGTTTTACCATATCTCATTGACTTTTTCAGTATAATACTAAAGCTGAGGTCATCACTCAGGAGAAGCACCAGTCTAATGTTGTTGGACAGAGGTGGCTCCTTGGGTTTGTCCATAGGGGAAAGCTCAATTCCTGACTGTTTCTGCATTTAACGAAACTGCATCTCTGCCCTACCAAGACTACGACAAGATGGCTGAAGGAGAAACAGACTGGCACCCAACCAAAGCTAAAGATTGGTGAAGAACAGTGTATCGATTTTGAGCTGCGGAGGAGGAGAAGCAACATTGTGCATTGTGTGTGTGTGGACAAACTTTAAACATGCTGTAACAGCTGAGACCAGTACAGTACTGGTCAATGAATCAGTGATCCATGATGGCACACCCGTCTCTTTATTACGTGTTGTAATCTGTTTGACATGCTTATTTATTACAATGATCTTCAAGCAAATTGTTGCTTGTTACGACATCATAAAAACAAGGGATGACTTGACTCACCTGATGTTGATCCCCTGTTTGTAGATCTTACAGGCGTCAGAGGGCAGGATTCGGGAAAGCAAAGGCACTGCAACATGGGGAAATAGATAGTCCTAAGTTTAGAAACTCCTTAATAATGATCATCACCAACCACTTCAAAGTTCCTATATTCCCCCTTTCAGAGCCCATACCTGCACAGGCATATGCAGTTCTGCAGTTTAATATTTAACACTCTTTACAAGCCTCCACCAGACTGTCATTAAATAATGATTTCCAAAGTCCTACACCTTATCAAGGTCTCAGTTACAGAACTATAAAAGAGATGCAGAAGGTATTATGTGACTGATTTAGGTTATGTGCAAATAGGATTTGAGACCACTTCTGACCCTTGGAGGGCACCACACTATTGTCCATGTTCCAATAATTATGTTAGCATGCTGTACTATATTGCTTCATTATAAACTGGGTGGTACGAGCCTTAAATGCTGATTGGCTGAAAGCCTTGGTATATCAGACCGAATTTTTTAAAAATAAAGGAGATCCGCACACTAGGAGCTCAGATTCGAAAATATTTTATGTCCAACATTTCGACAAATTGTCGAGGTAACCCCCTCTCCTAGGGAGGGTGACATGGCATCGAACATGTCACCCTCCCTAGGAGAGGTGGTGACCTCGACAATTTATTGAGAGGCTGCCTGGATCTTTAATTTAAAGACCCTTGCTCCCTTCGGTCTCAACGTAGACCTTCATCTGAAGCCATTCTTGTGATTATTGTGATTTTGCTATTGTAAATGTTTGTAGGCTTATGTAGCCAAATTGTATCTATGATCGTACGCTATCCATTTATGTTTTTTGTATGCTATTTTAATATATGAGAATATAGCCAGCACCTCGCCTAAATAGTTGTGTGTTTCTTTCGCCTCTAGATTATATCAGACCGTATACCATGGGCATGACAAAACATTTATTTTTACGGTTAATTACTAATTACGTTGGTAACCAGTTTATAATAGCAATAAGGCACCTCGGGGGTTTATGGTATATTGCCAATATACCACGGCTAAGGGCTGTATCAAGGCACTCCGCATTGCGTCTTGCATAAGAACAGCCCTGGTATACTGGCCATATACCACACCCCCTCGGGCTRTATTGCTTAATTCTAATGTATATATAAGTATGCCAGCATGGATATTGGAACAGAGCCTATGAATGCCATGTGTGCCAGCAGTGCACCTCTCTCTGAGAGGAAATCCATTCCCTTTGATCTGCACTAGTACAGACTGGACAACGTGTCTGTTTTATCCCCAGAATATTGAAAAGGACTGCTGGGGTCCTGGTCTCTCAATGTCTGAGGTGAAACGTTTAGAATGTTGCAGATAGAAATGGAATGAACAGAGCTGGCACAATTCTCTGTTAAATCTGTTCTGCACTATACAATTCCATCTGAATGTTCTGTGATGTTTCACCCTCCTGAACAGTGATAATTTAAAAGGCATCTTCCCATGCATTCTTTGCATTTGAGCCCTTGCCACACAGGTGCACTTTGCTCCATCCCCTGTCAAATTCTACCAACTCACACAATCAGGATCCCTTTCTTTACTGTTGTGAACAGTCACACAATCTTTACAAGCAGGTCAATATGTAACATGGACAGAGACATGTGAACACACTCTTGACTTACACTGGACATTCAGCCAAAGTCATTTGGGACATTTGTAACATTATTTTCTCTATAAAGTATTCCAAGAAACGATAGGTATTACGTGAATAACGCATCTAAAAAATAAGATGAATTGATTCTCTCTCTTGCGCTCGACCTCTGAATGCTCGGCTATGAAAAGCCAAATGGCATTTACTCCTAAGGTGCTGACCTTTTGCAACCTCTATAACCTCTGTGATTATTATTTGACCCTGCTGGTAATTTATGAACGTTTTAACATTTTGAAGAACGATATGGCATTAATGACAATGTTATAATCGCTACCCAGCACAGCCAGAAGGGGACTGGCCACCGCTTGGAGCCCGGTTCCTCTCTAGGTATCTAGACATTGTGTTTTTCTTAGACATTGTGCTTCTACATCTGCATTGCTTGCTCTTTGGGGTTTTAGGCTGGATTTCTGTATAAGCACTGTAAAAAGGGCTTTATAAAATACATTACATTTTATTGATTGATTGATATACAAGTTAATAGGCCTTAGTAATGCTGGTGGTGGGATGTTGTAATGATGTATTGCCACCACCAGGGGGAGTGTCTGTCTTTCTGTCAGTGTGGGGAGGGGCGAGCCACTCCCTCCAGAGGATTACCTCAGGCTTGTAAACAATCTCTCAGCATCCCTCTATTCCCAACCAGCTACAGCAGAGAGCACTCACTGACACCCACATAGCTGGACTCTCTTAGAGATAGCACCACATTAACACAAACACACTCTGTTTAACAATGTCAACCATGCTAGTATTTCAACTTTAATCTAAGTAGATGCACTCTGTCGTTAAAAAGAAACTGATTAGTTGTAGTGAGTAGGCCTGGTTGTGGGTAATTTGATCATGTACTTGTGTGGAATGCAAAGCAAACTCACCCCAGCTTTGAAAGTCCCAGTGAAGCTCCAAGTAAAAGTCTCCCAGCTGGAAAGAAACAGAATATCAATTTCATTATCAATCAAAATACACCAGAGTAACAGAGGAAGAGTAGACCTGACAGACATTACCATATCAAAGATAGCCTAGTTGAGCCTCATTTTCTTCAATGAGTTTAGAATCCAATATGTAGTTAAAATGCTCTGAAATGACACAGCTGGCCCACCTAATCTCACAGTACTGACCAGAAATAAAACCTCCCGTGATGTAATATTAATAATAACGCAGCACATCTCTGAGAAATATAATCCCCTGGAGTTAAGAGAGAATCTCTCTCTGATATCACAGGAATGATAATATCCTCTCATCTAACACGGGAGAGAACTGCTCTTTCATCCCTTTCCTCCATCGCTCTCTCCTTCTCTTCATCACTCAGGTTCATCCTCTTGGGGAGTCACAACTGACCTGGTAGTGGCTTATGCCCAGGGCACCAGATGTTTATGCCCACAGAGTTCCCTCAACAACATCATGCCAGCCACAGTGCTGCAAGGCTCCCCAAAGCCCAGACTATCAACTGTGTGTGTGCGTGTGCAAGTGTGTGTGTGGAGTGGAGAATCTGCCTCCCCCTGTGTCGTTAGAATGTTTATGAGAATGTCACCTTTCATTCAGGTTGACCCATGCAGGTTGGCCCATGTTGCTGTCTGTCTGCATAATCCCTGAGCGTAGGCGGCTAGGGAGAGGGCATATTCACTGCATGTAGAGGGTTGTTCTCTGGGGGTGCTTTGTTGTGATGACAGTAGTTAGTGTGTGACTGAGTGACTGATAGCGCCTGGGTCTGTGTGTGTGTCCAGCGGAGTGGCATTTCTGACTAGGAGGAGCAAGTACAGAGCCTGCACCGCAGCACAATGATACATGCTTCATTTCAGAAGAGGAGAAAGATGGGGAGGGTAGAGGAAGGGAGCAGAGGATACAGGCTAGAGACAAGATGGGGATACAAGATATACAGAGGTAGGATCTTCATTTAATTTAAGACAGTTTGCTACATCAGGGAAATAATCCTGCMGCAACAGGAAATCTAAATTATTATGTAGACATTTTTGTAGGGGTAGTTGTTAAGTGGAAATTGCAGACTTCAGAAGCCTTTTTACACCTCAAATAAACTACAAGGGATCAGGGATATTAAATAACAACGGGGGAAAGAGAGAGAGAGAGACTCAGTGCCGTACCTCTTTGAGGGCGTTCAGTAACTTTGGCCTCTTGTCCGCCACACTTTCTCTGGATTGCTGTTTCAGCTTCCTTAACAGCGCTGTGACTGACAGAGAGAAAAACAGAGAGAGCGAGGGGTGAGACCACAACTACATACGGCAATAACAATCATCATTACTGGAATCTCTAGGTATTGGAATCTCTAGGTATCTCTAGGTATCTCTTCAAGAGGAAGTATCCCATCAACTGCATTGCACATTGCTAAATAGAGGATCACATTTCACCATGCAAACTGAATTGAACTTGACCCCAATCTATACTGTATGCTTTTAAAAGCTTAGTTGCGATGACTGAATCATTTGGTGTCTGGGTAGCTAAGCATCACATCATTCAAATCTTGATCACACAGTACAGCATTGTACAGTATTAAAGCACATGACACTGTCAATGAATTTCAATAATGGGAGAAACACACCTACTGACTGCTAATTCTAGTCCCTGATATACACTATATTGACTTCCCAGAGTGAAACGGCATAACAGGACTTTACAACCCCCACCAACTACACTGCCGGTAGGGATCACATCTATTCCAGGAAGTTCAAAGAGGGAAATGAGACGAACAATAAAGTGGACCATTAATGAGATACCTCTGTTAGCTCTTTAATGACCCGAGGGAGGACAAACAGAACAGAGACTTTTAACCATGACAACCCAGCTTAACAAGCTTTCAGCCTAATTCCTCTCGTTTTCATTCAAATAAGACCGAGCTGAAACAGCCACACCCGACTAACATTTATCTGTGGTTCAAAGAGAGAGGTGGGAACAACTAATTGCAGTTATAGGAGGCGTCAGGGGGATTAAATGACAATGTGAGCAATCCACGTATAATATGCTTTTAGAAGAAAACACAGTTTTTATGAAATCAAAACCACAAACCCCCAATAAAAGGAATGGAATCATGACTGTCGCAGACAAACCATATAGTGTTWAATTTGGTCATTTCAAATGCAGGGGCTGAAGTAGACCTAATCTGTCCATTCAATCACACAGGTTGTTTTCCGAACAAACACACACACAAATCCCACAATAATAAGCTAACTGTAGGCCTACACATATATGCTTTATTCTGTGCATCCCAGGAAAATAACCTCTCCCTCAATGTCAACAAAACAAAGGAGCTGATCGTGGACTTCAGAAAACAACAGAGGAGCACCCCCCTATCCACATCGAATGGGCCGCAGTGGAGAAGATGAAAAACGTCAAGTTCCTCGTCGTACACATCACTGACAATCTGAAATGGTCCACCCACACGGAGTGAGGTGAAGAAGGCTCAAAACAGTGCCTCTTCAACTTCAGGAGGCTGAAGRAATTCGGCTTGGCTCCTAAGACCCTAACAAACTTCTACAGATGCACCATGGAGAGCATCCTGTCGGGCTGTATCACCACCTGGTACGGCAACTGCACCGTCCGCAACCACAGGGCTCTGCAGAGAATGGAACGATCTGCCTAGCCTCCAGGATATCTACAGCACCTGAGTCACGGCCTGTTCACCCCGTTACCATCCAGAACACGAGGTCAGTACAGGTGCATCAAAGCTGGGACTGAGAGACTGAAAAACAGCTTATATCTCAAGGCCATCAGACTGTTAAATAGTCACCACAAGCCGGCCTTCACCCAGTACCCTGCCCGGAACTTTAGTCACTGACACTTGCCGGCTACCACCCGGTTTCTCAAMCCTGCACCTTAGAGGYTGCTGCCCTATGTACATAGTCATGGAACACTGGTCACTTTAATAATGTTTACATATGGTTTTACCCAYTTCATATGTATATACTCTATTTTAGTCAAGGCTATCCTATTCAACTATTGCTGTACATATACTATTCTATCCACGTATTCTTCAGATAAAATTGATAGTATATCAATATACTGTACATAATGTCCACACATCCTATCATATACAGTACAGGTCAAAAGTTTGGACACACCTACTCATTCCAGGGTTTTTCTTAATTTTTACTATTTTCTACATTGTAGAATAATATTGAAGACATAAAAATTACGAAATAATACATATGGAATCATGTASTAACCAAAAAAGTGTTAAACAAAACCCCAAAAGATGTTATATTTGAGATTCTTCAAAGTAGCCACCCTTGATGATAGCTTTGCACACTCTTGGCATTCTGTCAACGAGCTTCATGAGGTAGTCACCTGGAATGTGTTTCAATTAACAGGTGTGCCTTGTTAAAAGTTTGTTAATTTCCTTCTTACTTTGAAGAATCTCAAATAAATGTTGATTTGTTTAACACTTTTCTGGTTACTACATGATTCCATGTGTTATTTCATAGTTTTGATGTCTTAACTATTATTCTACAATGTAGAAAATTGTACAAAWAAAGTAAAACCCTTGAGTGAGTATATGTGTACAAACTTTTGACTGGTATTGTGTGTGTAAATACCCCTTGACTTTTTTCACATTTTGTTACGTTACAGCCTCATTATAAATATACACACAATACCCCATAATGACAAAGCAAAAACAGCTTAATTCTTTTGCCATTTTTTTTATTTTTTTTTTAATGGAAATTCACATTTACATAAGTATTCAGACCCTTTACTCAGTACTTTGTGGAAGCACCTTTGGGAGCAATTACAGCCTTGAGTCTTCTTCGGGATGATGCTACAAGCTTGGCACACTTGTATTTGGGTAGTTTTTCCCATTCTTCTCTGCAGATCCTCTTAAGCTTTGTCAGGTTGGATGAGGAGCGTTGCCGTACAGCTATTTTCAGGTGAAAAACACCCCCACAGCATGATGCTTCCACCACCATGCTTCACAGTAGGAATGATCCAAGGTTTCCTCTAGACGTGACGCTTGGCATTCAGGCCAAAGAATCCAAATGGGCTGTCAAGTGCCTTTTACTGAGGAGTGGCTTCTGTCTGGCCACTCTACCATAAAGGCCTGATTGGTGGAGTGTTGTAGAGATGTTTGTCCTTCTGGAAGGTTCTCCCATCTCCACAGAGGAACTCTAGAGCTCTGTCAGTGACCATTGGGTTCTTGGTCACCTCCCTGACCAAGGCCCTTCTCCCCCGATTTCTCAGTTTGGCCGGGTGGCCAGCTCTAGGAAGAGTCTTGGTAGTTTAAAACTTCTTCCATTTAAGAATGATGGAGTCCACTGTTTTCTTGGGGACCTTCAATGCTGCAGAAATGTTTTGGTACCCTTCCCCCGATCTGTGCCTCGACACAATCCTGTCTCGGAGCTCTACGGACAATTTCTTCAACCTCATGGCTTGGTTTTTGCTCTGACATGCACTGTCAACTGTTGGACCTTATATAGACAGGTGTGTGTGCCTTTCCATAACATGTCCAATCAATTGAATTTACCACAGGTGGACTCCAATCAAGTTGTAGAAACATCTCAAGGATGATCAATGGAAACAGAATGCACCTGAGCCCAATTTCGAGTCTCATGGCAAAGTGACTGAATACTTGCAAAGTGACTGAATGCTGCTAATGAAACTAGGCCACAGGGGCCAAGCTCTGTGGCCAAACACACACACGCGCTGGGCTATGTTTTGGGGGCCAGGCATCTCTCTGTTTTTCTCAGGCCTGGTTGCCTAATGAGAGGCGACAGGCTCCGGATGGGCGAGCCTCCTGATCCTCACCGCCCCTCGGTGGGAGAGAACAGAGAGGGGAGRGGAGGGAGGAATAACTCACCATCTGCCCACAGACCACCCAGCATAAATGGGCCGAGCTGACACGGACCTCAACACTGGACCACCTCTCTATAATTAGGCCTAGGCCTATTCACCCTCATACAGACCAAATCATGGCTATAGAAGCAATAGAAATAGAGCCATTTCCTGTCTGAAAGGGGTCTGGAATGTTAATAATAAATCATAATAGATAATGTATTATTAATGCTAAAGAATCCACCACATAACCAAGACCTGAAATAATATTGTTTATCCAACACGCCTCCACCAGTGAAAAATTAACTACACCTGTCAGCCAGCTTTCGAGTAGCAGGGAGAGGACAGTAAATATTGACACAGTGTAAGCACTAGGCAGCACTAGGCTTCACTGCAGGCAAAAGCTAGCAGTCAGTCRTAGACAGCAGGACAGGGTGCWCCAGTTTTCCAGTTCTCCTGCCACATCAGAGGCTATGGGACAAATCACTTCCATCTCCATTGGGCTTTGATGGCAGAATTCCCCTGCCATTCTCATCAAAGCACCCAGCAGGGCGCTGGACAGTAAAAGCCCCATATGATAAGCCACCATAGCGCCAAACCCAGGGGACCAGAGCCTGCTTTTGAACTATTTCATAGGCTGCTGCATTGTGATTGATGTGAGCACTTAGGGCTAGATGTCAGCCATCTTAATGAGAGTAATAAACTAATGACTTTCATGTGATAATGAGAGAGAAATAAAAAGCATGATTGTTTTTCACATGATTGTAAAAGATGGGGAGGGCAGTCACTACAAAGGATATGTAATTCAATATTCCATCATGTGAAGTGAGATCAACAGAACAGAAACAGTAGAATTGCTAGCTAGTATCCATTTACTAGGCTTTTGTGTCTCCTGATGGATGGTGGACAACTGTCCATCCATCTATCTCACACAGATCTAGAAAGAGACACCTATTAACACCATTAGGCAGAATGTCTTCATTTAGTTAGCATATTGTGACTGAGGCGATAACCATCTTCAAATCAAACTTTATTTTTCACATGCGCCGAATACAACAAGTGTAGACCTTACCATGAAATGCTTACTTACAAGCCCTTAACTCTTCTTGAACTGCACTGTTGGTTAAGAAAATACTTACCAAATAAACTAAAGTAAAAAATTATAAAAAGTAAACAAAATAACAATAACGAGGCTATATACAGGGGGTCCAGGTAATTTGTACATGTAGGTAGGGGTGAAGTGACTATGCATAGATAATAAACAGCGAGTAGCAGCTGTGCACAAAACAAATGTAGAGGAGGTGGGGGGTCTTGTTCAGCAGTCTTGTGGCTTGGGGGTAGATGCTGTTAAGGAGCCTTTGTCCTATACTTGGTGCTCCAGTACAGCTTTTTATTTCACCTTTATTTTTTTTATTTCACCTTTATTTAACCAGGTAGGCTAGTTGAGAACAAGTTCTCATTTRCAACTGCGACCTGGCCAAGATAAAGCATAGCAATTCGACACATACAACAACACAGAGTTACACATGGAATAAACAAAACATACAGTCAATAATACAGTAGAACAAAAGAAAACAAAAAGTCTATATACAGTGAGTGCAAATGAGGTAAGATAAGGGAGGTAAGGCAATAAATAGGCCATGGTGGCGAAGTAATTACAATATAGCAATTAAACACTGGAATGGTAGATGTGCAGAAGATGAATGTGCAAGTAGATACTGGGGTGCAAAGGAGCAGGATAAATAAATAAATAAATACAGTATGGGGATGAGGTAGATAGATGGGCTGTTTACAGATGCGCTATGTACAGGTGCAGTGATCTGTGAGCTGCCCTGACAGCTGGTGCTTAAAGCTAGTGAGGGAGATATGAGATATGCTTGCAGAGAAAACAGTCTATGACTTGGGTGAAAAACATTTGGAATCTTCCTGAAATTGAGGAAAACTTCACTCCAAATAAGACCAAGAAGAATATGGTGATGGAGAAGATAAAAGGCCTATCTTCACATCATGAGACAGCAGCTAAAATGTAGGTCTTCCTTTAGGTCCTCAAATAGGCTACTTTTTGACTGCTCTGCACTGTACTGCCAAAGGTAAGGAAAGGTCCTTCTGCTCTTTTGTACTGCCGCAAGCCAGGGTGTAGTTCACTTCTCATCCAAACAGGAAGTTGCTTCAGGCTCAAGTGTGACAACACCTCAGACCCCTATATGGAAAAGTTGTTCCCTGCCTTATAAAAACTAGAGGAAAGAAACAGTGATAGGCTTTTAGTGAGCACACAAATTCGACACACAGTTGTGTGAAAAAAAAGCATGTGGACTGTGGACAAGTATAAAAGGGAGAAAACACATAACTATGTTCCTGCTGTAAAATTTACTAATTTGCTAAATCTGCTACCTGCCATCTGTGGTGAACAAAGCGTTGACCAACTTTTGGTTGTGAAACAACCGGCTAACTTGTGAAACAACCGGCTCACTTCTGTTTTGGATATACAGTGCTTTCAGAAAGTATTCACACWCCTTGACTTACACATTTTGTTGTGTTACAGCCTGGATTTGGAATGGTTTAAATTGAGATTTTGTGTCACTGGCCTATACACAATAGCCCATAATGTCAAAGTGGAATTCTGTTTTTAGAAATGTTTACAAATTAGCGGCCCAACTTTCACTGGGGACATGACCCCACCACATTCTGAAATTGCATTTTTGTCCCCCCCAGCTTCAACATTGTACTGTGATACATTAAGGGTGGTCAGGTAGGCTGTTTGGCGGTCTCACCCGGCTGGATTTAGGACCACGCGGACACCACAGAACGTGCAGACAGGCTGTGTGAAGGCAAAGCTTCTGAAAAGCTGGCTTATGGGAGAGAAGAACAGAGGCAGGTGCTGTCTGTGTGTGTTGGGCATTTTCTCTGAGTTGTAAAAGCAAGCAGTGCAGAAATTGGCTACTCTTTATTTGACTGATGCAAGGTAACTGCGGTTTGACTTATTAACMGGAAGTAGCTAATGTTTCATCCCCTCTCGACTGAAGTTCTGTTTGAATTGAATGATTTTGCTACAGTAGCTACCACAAACAGTTCAGCGATAGCCTCTAGCTATCTCAGTRTCTGTCAGGTAGCAGTATCTAACAGCTGTTGTGTGTATGGAAATATTTTGTAGCCTTTGTTTTGTCCTGTTTCAACAGAAGTAAATTAACTTGGCTAGWTTTCACCAGTTGATGTAGCTACCATTAGAGCTAGCCAAAAGTTGGCTAACGTTAGCTAGCTTACTAACTTAAGCCTCAATCACATTAGACCTAAATCAGCTGATGATACCAGTGGCCATACGAATGAAGACAAATATTTATGTTTTTTGACAGCTCAATGTGAGTTTTTTATTACAGKCAATATAGCAAAGTAACGTTATTAATCTGTCAGTTTCCCTAGCTAATTCCCTACTTTTCACACCGACACAGCTTAAACAGCTCTACAGGCTTCAATGTCATGGTGCACAGTCAGTACACAACACTATGCTCATCATGTCTTAGCAGCATCAGATGGTGACAGGAGTCCCAGCAGGGTCAGACGGCCAGGGAAGACTAGTGAATTTTTCAGTATATTATAACAATCAGTGAATTGATACAAAGTTCCATCTTGAGTTAATGGTAGGCCTACAGTAGCTACATGACTGCAGCTTAAAGCTACAGTCTGGGATCTGGGAATAATGGTAACTTCAATTATTGAACCATTATATTATTAGGATAGAATCAATGTATAAATGTATAAATGTACACCAAGGTAATTCTTTGTCATGCTTTATAGCAGGATCAGATGGTGACAGGGGTCTCAGCAGGGTCAGGCAACCAGGGAAGACCAGTCTGTGGCATCACCGAGGTGAACTTTTGCAGATGCAACACTTTATTCTCTCTGTGCAGCAAACACTGGACAAGCCAGAAGCTTCAAAGATTGAAACTATTTTAAGGAAGTCTGACAAACCTCCAAAGTTCAGTTCCACATTGTATCAAGGGTTGATAGAGGCTTTTCCTGATGATACAAAACATGTACAACTAAAATGTAAGGAAGACCTGGGAGACACTATTGATGATGATGAATAGATACATACAGTGCATTCGAAAAGTATTCAGACCCCTTCCCTTTTTCCACATTTTGTTACGTTACAGCCTTATTCTAAAATGGATTCAATATTTTCCCCCCCTCAATCTACATACAATACCCCACAATGACAAAGCAAAAACAGGTTTTTAGAATGTTTTGCAAATTTCAAATCACTCATTCCTCTGCTGGAGGTGTGTAAAACACAAGAGGACTTATTTGCATATGTTATGCTCTTGTGAAGGCTGGCTGAATTCTGGCAAAGAGTATGTTCTTTTAACTCAGCAGGTCTACAGATTCTCCCTTCTCCTTGTTTACTTGGAAATGTTGATACTTACCAGATAAAATTGTGTAGCCTAGCATTTAWAGSAGCTAAGAAATGCATTGCCATTAATTGGATGGTTGGTTATCCTCCCACAATGTCACAATGGATGGCAGAAATGTCAAGTTATGTWTCACTATATTTGATTTCTAACAAGATTAAGGGTATACTTTGCAACTTTCACAAGGTAGGGATGCCTTCTATGGAATACTGTCCGACAAAAATAGTCTGTATTGAAAACATGCCCACGTCAGGGGAGCTACCTATTTAGGCAATCCCTARCTGCTGGGCTGCTCAGTCCTGGCCCTGGGGGTCTGCCGTACTGTTGGTTGTCACTCTGGCCCTGGCCTAACACCTGAAACCAATAATGAATGTTTCACTAAGATCCTAAAGCTGAGTGGGATGTGTTGGGGTGCTGCAGGGTGGTGAACGCCTAGGGGAAGGATGGGGCGATCCAGCTATATTGTGTGCAAGTAAAAAGRGCTCTACAGTACTTTTAGGCATATATGAATTACAGTGCCCTCTTTACATTTTTGGGACAGTGAAGCATTTTTTATTTTCAAAGTTTGAAATCAAACAATGACTATGAAGTTAAAGTASAGGCGGTCAGCTTTAATTTTAGATTATTTTCATCCATATCGGGTGAACCGTTTAGAAATTACAGCACTTTCTGTACATAGTCCCCCCCCCCAATTTAGGGAGGAAGGAAGTCTGTACAGAATAGGGTTGTTTGAGGCAATTCCAACACAACACTGAGTGCCACGCATGGTGGTGGCTGCATCATGTTATGACATTGAATGTTTCTGAAAATCTATGGCTTGACTTGAAAATGGCTGTTTAGCAATGACCAACTTAAGAGAGCTTGAAGACTTTGAAAAATAATAAATGTGCAAATATTGTACAATCCAGGTGTGCAAAGTGCTTAGAGAGAGACTTACCCAGAAAGACTCAGCTGTAATCGCTGCTGAAGGTGATACTAACATGTATTGACTCAGGGGTGTGAATACTTATATAAATTAAATATTTCTGTATTGAATTTTCAATAAATTAGCAAAAATGTCACTGTCATTATGGAGTATTGTGTGTAGATGGGTGAGAATTGTTTTTATTTAATCCATTTTGAATTCAGGTTGTAACACAACAAAATGTGGAATAAGTCAAGGGGTATGAATACTTTGATGGCACTGTAAGTGTCACGACTTCCGCCGAAGTCGGTCCCTCTCCTTGTTCGGGCAACGTTTGGCGGGCGACGTCACCGGCCTTCTAGCCATCACCGATCCACTTTTCATTTTCCATTTGTTTTGTCTTACACACCTGGTTTCAAGTCCCCAATTACTTGTTCATTATTTAACCCTCTGTTCCCCCATGTCTGTTTGTGAGTAATTGTTTGTATGTAGTACAGTCCGTTAATGTGGGCTCTCTTTATTGTATCGCATTTGTATATTTTGAGWAAAGTACATTTATTTACTCATATCTGCTGTCATGCGCCTGACTCCTCTACACGAGCTACACACAGACCGCATTACAGTAAGTCTTTGCCTGACTCAAACTTTATTMTTTTGCTGCTCTATCCCCAGCTAGTAACTTTGGTTCCTTGGAAGTTGTGGGAACTTACATTTTTGGATTCCCATCAGTTCTGGGAAAGAATCCATATGTTTTTTGACCGGTAAAAAGGAAAACATTTTAAATGTTCTGAGAAAATGTAGCCTAGTCTGTAAACGTACATTTTTAGATTGCAGGGAGGTTTTGAGAATGTTTTACAATGGTTCTCTGAAAGTTTTCCTATGAGGTTTTATTAACGTTCTGAGAATGGAAATTACAGGTTAAGGTAATTAAATAACGTTCTGAGAACATGTTTCAATAAGACTTAATAACACCGGCCCTCCCGAGTGGCTCATTAGTCTAAGGCACTGCATCGGAGTGTTAGCTGTGCCACTTGAGATTCTGGGTTCAGGCTCTGTCGCAGCCGGCCACAACCGGGAGACCCATGGGGCGGCGCACAATTGGCCCAGCGTCGTCCGGGTTAGGCCGGCAGGGATGTCCTTGTCCCATCGCGCACTAGTGRCTCCTGTGGTGGGCCTGGCGCAGTGCACGCTGACACGGTCGCCAGGTGCATGGTGTTTCCTTGGTTCGGCTGGCATCAGGGTTAAGTGGGCATTGTGTCAAGAAGCAGTGCGGCTTGGTTGGGTTGTGTTTCGGGGGATGCACGGCTCTCGACCTTTGTCTCTCCCGAGTCCGTACRGGAATTGCAGCGATGAGACAAGATTGTAACTACAAAAATTGGAGCCCACGAAATTGAGGAGAAAAGAGGAAAACGTTTAAAAAAATAAAAGACTTAATAACACTTAGAATCAGTTAACTGTTTTGAACTCCAAGCACAGWTAGGACACTTGAAAACAAACATTWATTTTTTATTGTGAGATTCAAACCTACAATCTTCTGCTCTCAATCCATGGAATTAGTCTACAGCGCCACAAGGATGGAGCTAGCTAAGCTTTTAATTTTTGTCTATTCAAACAGACCMCATTTCAAAGGAAACTAGCACTCATTAAGATCAGGTGTGGCCAATTAGTGGGCGCAGCCAACACACCTGAACACACTTAACAAGATAGAGAGTAGAGTTTTGTTGATGCCGAGAACGGAATGTATATGTTTTAAAATAACATTCTTAGAATGTTCTTTGAACATTAGTGTTTTCTTGTGGTTTTTATGGTAAGTTTTCTTAGTGTGAACATGACTTTAAATAGAACCATGAGGAAACATGCAGAAAACGTTTTGCTGAAGTACTGAAATTCTCACCTAAAACATGATTCTCAGAACGTTATGTGCTAGCTGGGTTGTTCACTACATACTTTAGTCTGAGACTGCCATCATTGAAGTCGTTTGTGTTGACGTCAAAATGAGGGGTGTTGTACAAAAAGTAAATCAGAGATTGGATCATCTCTAACCAATCAGAGTAGCAAAGCCAATGACACATTTTTTTTTGGGGGGGGGGGACTCTTGCCCAACCCAATTGGTTTCTGGTACCAATCAGAATGGTTAGAATGTTTTCCCATTCCAGAAATCGTCGTGGTACTAAGATAAAGACTCATTGCGGAGGAGAAATTAACATATGTGGGAGTGACGTAGCGTTTGCCGGGAGAAAGGAGTTTGAGTAAGTCTACCATCTGGCTAAAAACAAATAGATTCAGTACTGGTCTTGTCTTTTTATAAAGGCACTTTGAATACGGGATTTAAGAATCTCTAAAAAGACCAGATCACTACTTCCTGGAAAAGTGTGATATCAGCAACTTTCAGTGGCCTCATTCACTCAGATGTTTCCATCCTCACACAGACAGCTCCCACTTCCCTACCAGACCAAGAGAAGTGCTGACCTGCTAATGTATCTAAAACACTGTGCATTGCATTGCTTTTCTAGGTTAGCCATGTTAGCTAGCTTTTACATGTTTATGACACTGAATATGGAAAACTGTTCAGTGCTACTCTCCTGTCTTACTGACAGCCAGGTTATATGACAGGGCCAGGACTATACACCTACTGTAGTCATTTACAAGATTTSCAGGAACGGAGTCAACAGCTAAGAATAAAAGTGATTCATTTAAGTGTGGGTGGCGTGGCAGTGTGATAACAGAGACCCATGATGCCTTGGAACTACACAGTTAGTGAGTCAGAAAGTAGGTGCGTGCATCAACCAACACAGGTCGAAGTGTAGCCGAACATCATATAATTTAAAAAATAAAAAATAATTTGAAATAATGAGTGCCTCTCTCCTTTAAAACAGTTACCAAGTCACACAGACCAAATGGATGGTGGGTATCCATAGCCCCTGGAGTTCAAATTTAATTTGTCACATACAGTGCCTTGCAAARGTATTCACCCCCCTTGCCGTTTTTCCTATTTTGTTGCATTGAAACCTGTCATTTAAATWGATTTAATTTGGATGTCATGTAATGGACATACACAAAATAGTCCAAATTGGTGAGGTGAAATGAAAAAAAATTACTTGTTTCAAAAAATATAAATAAATTAAAAACTGAAAAGTGGTGCGTGCATATGTATTCATCCCTTTGCTATGAAGCCCCAAAATAAGATCTGGTGCAACCAATTACCTTCAGAAGTCACATAATGAATTAAATAAAGTCCACCTGTGTGCTATCTAAGTGTCACATGATCTGTCACATGTTCTCAGTATATATATATATATATATATATATATATATACATCACTGCTCAAAAAAATAAAGGGAACACTTAAACAATCACAATGTACTCCAAGTCAATCACACTTCTGTGAAATCAAACTGTCCACTTAGGAAGCAACACTGATTGACAATAAATTTCACATGCTGTTGGTGCAAATGGAATAGACAAAAGGTGGAAATTATAGGCAATTGGCAAGACACCCCCAATAAAGGAGTGGTTCTGCAGGTGGTGACCACAGACCACGTTCTCAGTTCCTATGCTTCTGGCTGATGTTTTGGTCACTTTTGAATGCTGGCGGTGCTTTCACTCTAGTGGTAGCATGAGACGGAGTCTACAACCCACACAAGTGGCTCAGGTAGTGCAGCTCATCCAGGATGGCACATCAATGCGAGCTGTGGCAAGAAGGTTTGCTGTGTCTGTAGCGTAGTGTCCAGAGCATGGAGGCGCTACCAGGAGACAGGCCAGTACATCAGGAGACGTGGAGGAGGCCGTAGGAGGGCAACAACCCAGCAGCAGGACCGCTACCTCCGCCTTTGTGCAAGGAGGAGCACTGCCAGAGCCCTGCAAAATGACCTCCAGCAGGCCACAAAATGTGCATGTGTCAGCATATGGTCTCACAAGGGGTCTGAGGATCTCATCTCGGTACCTAATGGCGTCAGGCTACCTCTGGCGAGCACATGGAGGGCTGTGCGCCCCACAAAGAAATGCCAACCCCACACATGACTGACCCCCGCCAAACCGGTCATGCTGGAGGATGTTGCAGGCAGCAGACACATTCTCCACGGCGTCTCCAGACTCTGTCACGTCTGTCACATGTGCTCATGTGCTCAGTGTGAACCTGCTTTCATCTGTGAAGAGCAACAGGGTGCCAGTGCGAATTTGCCAACTCTTGGTGTTCTCTTGCAAATGCAAAACGTCCTGCACGGTGTTGGGCTGTAAGCACAACCCCACCTGTGGACGTCGGGCCTCATACCACCCTCATGGAGTCTGTTTCTGGACCGTTTGAGCAGACACATGCACATTTGTGGCCTGCTGGAGGCAGGAGATGGATGGCGCTAAATACAGGGAAATTCTTGAGGGAAACCTATTTCAGTCTTCCAGAGATTTAGACTGGGACGGAGGTTCACCTTCCAGCAGGACATATATTTTTTTTTTTTCACCTTTATTTAACCAGGTAGGCCAGTTGAGAACAAGTTCTCATTTACAACTGCGACCTGGCCAAGACCCTGGCAATGACCCTAAGCATACTGCTAAGCAACACTCGAGTGGTTTAAGGGGAAAAACATTTCAATGTCTTGGAATGGCCTAGTCAAATCCCAGACCTCAATCCAATTGAGAATCTGTGGTATGACTTAAAGATTGCTGTACACCAGCAGGAACCCATCCAACTTGAAGGAGCTGGAGCAGTTTTGCCTTGAAGAATGGGCAAAAATCCCAGTGGCTAGATGTGCCAAGCTTATAGAGACATATCCAAGAGCTTGCAGTTGTAATTGCTGCAAAAGGTGGCTACAAAGTATTGACTTTGGGGGGGTGAATAGTTATGTATGTTCAAGTTTTTCAGTTTTTTTGTGTTATTTCTTGTTTGTTTCACAAAAAATATGTTGCATATTCTAAGTGGTAGGCATGTTGTGCAATTAAAATGATACAACCCCCCCCCCAAACAATCGATTTAATTCCAGGTTGTAAGGCAACAAAATAGAAAATATGCCAAGAGAGGTGAATACTTTCGCAAGGCACTGTACATGTGTTTAGTAGATGTCCTGACTCCAATTAGCTTTGGGAGAAGTCATTARCCTAGGGGTTCAAATACTTTTTCCAACCTACACTGTGAATGTTTAMATTTTGTATTCAATATAGACAAGGAAAATACAATAATGTSTGTGTTATTAGTTTAAGCACATTATGTTTGTCTATTGTTATGACTTTGATGAAGATCAGATCAAATTTGATTACCAATTTATGCRGAAATCCAGGTAATTCCAAAGGGTTCACATACTTTTTCTTCCCACTGTATCTAACAAGTAATATCTAACAATTTCACAACAATACACACAAATCTAAAGGAATGGAATTAAGAATATATAAATATTTGGGCGAGCAGTGTCAGAGCGGCATAGACTAAGAATAGGATAGAATGATGCAAAAAATAKAAACATTATTAAAGTGACTAGTGTTCCATTATTAAAATGGACAGTGATTTCAGGTCTATGTATATAGGGCAGCAGTCTCTAATGTGCTAGGGATGGCAATTTAACAGTCTGATGGCCTTGAGATARAARCTGWWWCAGYTTYTTGGTCCCAGCTTTGATGCACCTGTACTGACCTTGCCTTCTGGATGATAGCCGGGTGAGCAGGCAGTGGCTCGGGTGGTTGTTGTCCTTGATGATCTTTTTGGCATTCCTGTGACATCAGGTGCTGTATGTGTCCTGGAGAGCAGGTAGTTTGCCCCCGGTGATGTGTTTGGCAGACCGCACCACCCTCTGGAGAGCCCTGCAGCCCGACAGGATGCTCTCAATTGTGCATCTGTAAAAGTTTGTAAGGGTTTAATGTGTCAAGCCAAATTTCTTCGGCGTCCTGAAGTTGAAGAGGCACTGTTGCGCCTTCAGCAACGCTGTCTGTGTGGGTGGACCATTTCAGTTTGTCAGTGATGTGTAAGCCGAGGAACTTGAAGCTTTTCACCTTGTCCACTGCGGTCACGTCGGTGTGGATGGGGGGGTGCTCCCTCTGCTGTTTCCTGAAGTCCACAATCATCTCCTTTGTTTTGTTGACGTTGGGTGAGAGTTTATTTTCCTGGCACCACACTCCCAGGGCCCTCACCTCCTCCCTATAGGCTGCCTCGTCATTGTTGGTAATCAGGCCTACTATTGTTGTGTCGTCTGCACACTTGATGATTGAGTTGGAGGCGTGCGTGGCCACGCAGTCATGGGTGAACATGAAGTACAGGAGGGGGCTGAGCATGCATCCTTGTGGGGCCCCATTGTTGAGGATCAGTGAAGTGAAGGTGTTGTTTCCCATCTGAGTTCACAACAATCGAATGTTCTGCTTTTTAGGGGAAACGGAAAGAGAGCCTGTGACGCGACTTCCGCTTTTGGACATTAAAACTTCTTATGGCTAGGGGGCAGCATTTTCACGTTTGGATGAAAAGCGTGCCCAGAGTAAAMGGCCTGCTACTCAGTCCCAGTTGCTAATGTATGCATATTATTAGTAGATTAGGATAGAAAACACTCTGAAGTTTCWAAAATTGTTTGAATGATGTCTGTGAGTATAACAGAAAATCTGAGGTTGGTCATTTTTCAACTCATTCCCTATTGAAGATACAGTGGGATATGGGTMATGTTGCACTTCCTAAGGCTTSCACTAGATGTCAACAGTCTTTAGAACCTTGTCTGATGCTTCTACTGTGAAGTAGGGCCGAATGAGAGGGGAATGAGTCAGAGGTCTGGCAGAATGCTTTGAGCTTGTGACGCTCGTTCACATGAGAGCGCGCTCTGTTCCATTTGCTTTTCTGAAGACAAAGGAATTCTCCGGTTGGAACATTATTGAAGATTTAATGTTAAAAACATCCTAAAGATTGATTCTATAACTTCGTTTGACATTGTTTTCTACGGACCTTGTATAATAACTTTTTTGGACTTTCGTCCGTACTTTCCGCTGGACTTGCCGCGCATGCGTGAGTTTGGATGTGTTACCAAACGCACTACACAAAAGGAGGTTTTGGACATTAAATGATGAAATGTATTGGAACAAATCAAACATTTTTATTGTGGAACTGGGATTCCTGGGAGTGCATTCTGGACGAAGATCACAAAGGTAAGTGAATAATTTATAATGCTATTTTCTGGACTATGTGTTGACTCCAACATCGCCGGATATCTTCTGGGCGCGTTGTGTGGTCTCTGAGCGCCGTACTCAGATTTTGCATGGTTTTGCTTTTTGCCGTAAAGTTATTTTTGAAATCTGACACACGGTTTTGCATTAAGGAAGAAGCATATCCTTTAAATCTCGTGAATAACACTTGTATCTTTTATCAATGTTTATTATGAGTATTTCTGTGATTTGATGTGGCTCTTGTGCACATTCACAGGATGTTTTGGAGGAAAAAGCCAAATGTAAACTGAGGTTTTTGATATAAATATGAACTTGATCGAACAAAAACATACATGTATGTGTAACATGTTGTTCCCGGGAGTGGCATCTGATCAAAATATCAAAGGTATTGATTCCATTATTTATCAAATATTTCAGCTTTTTGTGACTCCTCTCTTTGGTTGGAAAATCACTGTATGCTTTCTGTGACTAGTTGCTGACCTAACATAAATGATATGTTCTGCTTTCGCCGAAAAGCTTTTTTGAAATCGGACACTGTGGTTGGATTAACGAGAATTTTATCGTTAAAATGGTGTCTAATACTTGTATGTTTGAGAAAATTGAATTATGAGATTTCTGTTGATTGAATTTGGCAYCSTGCAATTTCATTGGCTGTTGGCGAGGGGTTCCCGCTAGCGGAACCCCAGTCCTAGACAGSTTAACAAGGCGACACACCACATTTACTGGATTGGTTGAACAGTGCAGAAGAGAACCTCCYGTCAGTTTTTYCCCCCAAGACCAGTATATAGAGGTTCTAGTTTCAGGTGTTTCTTTTACGCCTGCTACATAGATAGCCATGCACAGTACACATTACAGAAGGCAGCCATGGTATACTCTGCTCTCCAGTGTATGCATCCCACTCAAGGTACAGTACATACCACAGGATTGCCTGTCCCCCTTTATAACTCAACCACAAACCCAAAGAAACCCATCAAAGCACACTCCCCCTCCCATAGCCGTACTGTCAGGATCCATGGGAAGAAAGAGGGAGAATCATACAATACATCAGGCTTCTTACACACCCAAAAKATATCAAAGGCGGCCATAGAGGGAGGAGGTTGGAGTTTTTATGATCTAAAATGCAGTGTGTTCTTGAAGAATGAGAAAGGTCAGTCAGAGGAAATGTATGCTTCTCATGACTCAGCTAACGTTATTCTGACCAGCAGAAGTTCACAAGGCTAGAGACAGTGATGAACAGCCAAATGAAAGAGACAAGGGGAGGAAAGACAAACACAGTTAAAAAGATATGCTATCCTAGTCCCTTTTTAAGTGCAATGTTCCAATATCACGTCTCCTTCCTGAGCAGTATGACGGCTGCGTGGTCCTATGGTGGTTATACTTGCGTACTATTGTTTGTGCAGATGAACGTGGTACCTTGAGGCATTTGAAAATGTCTCCCAAGGATGAACCAGACATGTGGAGGTCTACAAAAAAAAAATCTGAGGTTTTGGCTGATTTCTTGTGATTTTCCCATGATGTCAAGCAAAGAGGCACTGAGTTTGAAGGTAGGCCTTAAAATACATCCACAGGTACACCTGCAATTGACTAAAATTATGTAAATTAGTCTATCAGAAGCTTCTAAAGCCATGACATMATTTTCGGGAATTTTCCAAGCTTTTTAAAGGCACAGTCAATTTAATGTATGTAAACTTCTAACCCGCTGGAATTGTGATACAGTGAAATAATGTCTGTAAACAATTGTTGGAAAAATTACTTGTGTCATGCACAAAGTAGTTGGCCTAACCGACTTGCCAAACTATAGTTTGTTAACAAGAAATTTGTGGAGTGGTTGAAAAACAAGTTTTAATGACTCCAACCTAAGTGTATGTAAACTTCCAACTTCAACTGTATGTGTGTACTCTTTCACTGGCAACATTTGTCTACCTTTTGGTAGTTCTCCAGACAGTTTTACAGACACACCAACATAAGTGTATGTAAACTTCCGACTTCAACTGTAGCTCTACAAGCTTGGGGGCTTGACATAACACTACCAGGCCATGCTTGGGACAAACAGGGGAGAGACAGAGGCGTGCCTATACCCAGCCTATGAGAGATGCATTTCCTAATKAATTATCTTTCATCTGAACACATAAGCCTGAGACCCTTGAGGAATTTCTCCCCTGATGGACAAAAGGGGCAGCTTGGTGCCAACTCTGAGAGCCATGCACAGAAGCATCTGCCAATTTCATGGCAGGTTTCCCCCCTAGTTGTTGTTCTCTCCCACACAGCTGGGGCATTCAAGCAAACAAGCATGACTTCTGACACCAAAATGCTTCATTGAAACCAATCAAATAATTTTTATCCATTAAGCTTAAGATCACTTTATTGATCAATTGGACACAAGGTCCAACCAAMATTTTGGTGAGGTGCGGGGGGCTGCCACACTGGGCGCCCAGGGAGCTGTTGTTGTGAGGGACTAAGTGCCTTGCTCAAGGGCACAACGGCAGGCAATGGCATCTAGGATTTGATACCAGCAACCCACCGGTTGCCAGCTCACTTCAACAGATTTTTCCCGTCAGACCCGTGGTTTGAACTGGCAACCCTCCGGTTGCTGGCTTGCCTCTGACCGCTAGGCTACCTGCCATCTATGATAGGGTGAACACTGGTCAGGATTTAGGGGCCACTGGGCACAGTAGAGCCAGTCTGAGTCAGGGAGYGGTTGCTTACTCATCTGTCGATCTCCGTAGCTGATCGCTTCTGCCAGGGGACTCCATCCCTGAGCGTTCTTCACCTTTACTGGTGCATTGTGGGCCAGCAGCAGATGGGCGCACTCTGTGGGAAAAATAAAAAGGCAACAGTAATTGACTTACAGGTCATTACAGAGAGACAAGGCTAGTGGGAGAGAGCACTGCCTTCTTAGTTCATTGACAATTTGATGATGGTTAATCTAATTTGCGCTGCTACGTAGCCCAGTGTAGGCTGACTAGAGCAGTGTTTCCCCAACTCAGGGTAGGCCATCATTGTAAAATAAGAATTTGTTCTTAACTGACTTGCCTAGTTAAATAACAAAAWTKTWAAATGTAAGTACCCCCAACAGCACACACTTTTGTTGTAGCCCCAGACAAGCACACCTAATTCAACTTGTCAACTAATCGTCAAGCCCTCAATGAGGTGAATCTTTTTTTTTTGTATAGGGCTACAACAAAAATATGTGCTGTTGTGGGTACTTGAGGACCGGAGTTGGGAAACACTGGACTGGAGAGACATGGGTCAAGCATTGCAAAGACAACAAATTAATAACCTCCAAAAATCTTTAACAAGCGGGTTCTGTGTAAGCGTTTCTTCATAGTCTAAAGTCAACAGTACACTATTTTTCCCACTAAACGCTTCATCAGCCCTTCGTTGTCATGACAACTATTTCATTCAAACTCCACCGAGCTTCCCTATCAAAAAGACAAAAGAGGCACCGGAAGCTAATATTAATTCCAACCTGACACCATGCCCATTTCGGAACAAGCTCTAAATTAGAATTTTAACTTCTCTTCTCCAGGGAACGGTTCCAAAAATGGAAGTCTGCAATAAAATGAATTGACACGGTAGAATGGCTTCACTTGAAATATAATTCACTTAAAATAATTATTGAAAAATATAAAATTTTGGTCACATACACCTTCGAAAGGGCCTCATAGGATTGTCTCTGAAATATTAGCCATCCCAACTATTTCATTATGATTTTATAAAGGGTTTATTATACTCTCATACATTCCACTGTTAGGCTATCTATTTTCAGTGTAGCCTGCAAGTTATTTTGACTAATACAGGAGCCAGATGCTTTGTAGCTGTAGAGGACGATTCATCTTAAACTTGAGCATAGTGGAGGGACAGATTGTGAGTAAGAATGGGATGAAAATAACTGTGCTGTTAAACCACATGACCTCATGCAGTCATATGGGCTTACAACTGTATTAGCTTATAGCTATAGGATCCCTTCTGATGAGCCACACACACACATCTGGCTCTGCAATGCAAAACAACTATGAAGGCTGTAGGAAATTCAATTGTTTTTAAATCTGGCTTGACCACAAAATGTCCTAAGCCAGGAAATAAACAGACATCAATTAATTTGTATTCTGATGGGACAAATCAACAGCCCAAACCCCCAGGTGTTGCCTATATGTCAACAACAAGCAGCACCGCAGTGAGTGAAATACAGAGCTTCTGTACTTCCTGGGATGGGCACTTTGTCAGCAACAGAGCCAAAATGGGGCCTGTTGTTTCGACTGTCAATATAACAGTGACATCTCTTAAAATTGTGGCCTCCATGCAATTCTGTTTCAGCTTTGGCTAATGCCATTYATAAATTGTATTGAGAGATTCACATACAAAAGATAATTGGAATTTRTCAAAATTCCACTGAATGGAAAATATATAGGCCAGCCATTTCATGGGCAGGAACTGGGACTATCATCACTCCTTTTTGGCAACCTGTTACAATGGATGACTCTAAATCATTGAACAAAATCCACATGGATGCTCTTCTGTGTAGAACAATAGTGTCTTTCTTTATCMCGGGAACACGGGTCAACCAGAAAACCCTATTACCCAAATGAATGAACCTAAGTAGTATACTCTCTCATTYAAGTCCAAACTTGTTGTTCTGCCTTGTTACTCAGCCAAATGTCACAGTGAATGCACAAGACATACCTCCCTCAGTCATAGAGAATGGAAAGTTCTCCTCCTGATGCAAGGGCAGACGGGCCATCTGGCATTWTGGGYAAATGCTATAGTGATGCCTCCTGAATGTAGTCTAGAAGAGGCCATCTTATTGCCTAAGGAAAATTGAAATGATACATTCAAAGTAGTTCCACAAATGGGAGGTATTAGGTAGAGAGGATAGTTGGAAGCTCAGCTTCCATCCTCAGGAAGTTGAAAAGGTTTGGCATGGGCCCTCAAATCCTTAAAAAGTTCTACAGCTGCACCATTGAGAGCATCTTGACTGGCTGCATCACCGCTTGGTATGGCAACAGCACCGTCCTGGATCGCATGGCGCTACAGAGGGTGGTGAGGACAGCCCAGTACATCACTGGAGCTGAGCTCCCTGCCATCCAGGACCTCTATATCAGGCGGTGTGAAAGGAAGGCCAGGAAAATCATTAAAGACAGCCACCGAAGCCATAGATTGTTTTCTCTGCTTCCGCACGGCAAGCGGTACCGGTGTATCAAGTATGACACCATCAGGCTCCTGAACAGCTTCTATCCCCATGCCATAAGACTGCGAAATAGCTAACAGAATATCTACACGGACTGAGTTGACCCTAGTATTTTATTTATTTTTTGCACTCTATGCACACTCACAGGATTCTACACACATGCACTCCAACACACATAGCATGCTCCCACATTTATACTGGTTCTACACACACACACACACACACACACACACACACTCACACTCACACTCACATAATCATCACACTGCTGCAAATCTGTTTATTATATATCCTGATGCCTTTTTGCAAATGAATATTCCAAACAAAACGGAAATATTGACATAAGAATTCAGACCCTTTACTCACAACTTTGTTGAAGCACCTTTGGCAGCGATTACAGCCTCAAGTCTTCTTGGGTGTGACTTTACAATCTTGGCACACCTGTATTTGGGGAGTCTCCCATTCTTCTCTGCAGATCCTCTCAAGCTCGGTCAGGTTGGATGGGGAGCATCGCTGCACAGCTATTTTCGATCGGGTTCAAATCCGGGATCTGGCTGGGCCACTCAAGGACATTCAGAGACTTGCCCTGAGGCTACTCCTGCGCTGCCTTGGCTGTGTGCTTAGGGTCGTTGTCCTGTCGGAAAGTGAACCTTTGCCCCAGTCTAAAGGTCCTAAGCGCTCTGGAGCAGGTTTTCATCAAGGATCACTCTGTACTTTGCTCATTTCATTGTTCCCTTTATCCTGACGAGTCTCCCAGTCCCTGCCGCTGAAAAACATCCTCACAGCACGATGCTGCCACCATCATGCTTCACTGTAGAGATGGTGCCTGGTTTCCTCCAGAACTGACACATGGCATTCAGGCCAAAGAGTTCAATCTTGGTTTCATCAGACCAGATAATGTTATTTCTCATGGTCTGAGAGTCCTTTAGGTGCATTTTACTGAGGAGTGGCTTCTGTATGGTCACTTTACCATAAAGACCTGATTGGTGGAGTGCTGCAGATATGRTTGTCCTTCTGGAAGGTTCTCCCATCTCCACAGAGGATCTCCGGAGCTCTGTCAGAGTGGCCATCAGGTTCTTGGTCACCTCCCTGACCAAGGCCCTTCTTCCCCGATTGCTCAGTTTGGCCAGGCGGCCAGCTCTAGGAAGAGTCTTGGTGGTTCCAAACGTCTTCCATTTAAGAATGATGGAGGCCACCGTGATGTTGGGGGAACTTCAATGCTGCAGACATTTTTTGGTACCCTTCACCAGATTTGTGCCTCGACACAATCCTGCCTCGGAACTCTACGAACAAATCCTTCTACCTCATGGCTTGGTTTTTACTCTGAAAAAGCACTGTCAACTGTGGAACCTAATATAGACAGGTGTGTGCTTTCCAAATCATGTCCAATCGATTGAAAATACCACCGGTGGACTCCAATCAAGTTGTAGAAACATCTCAAGGATGAACAATGGAAACAGGATGCACCTGAGCTTAATTTCGAGTCAAATAGCAAAGGGTCAATACTTACAGTACCAGTCAAAAGTTTGGACACACCTACAAATTCCAGGGTTTTAATTTATTTTTACTATTTTCTACATTGTAGAATAATACTGAAGACATCAACACTATGAAATAACACATATGGAATCATGTAGTAACCAAAAACAGTTAAACAAGTCAAATTAGATTTTATATTTGAGAATCTTCAAAGTAGCCACCCTTTGCCTTGATGACAGCTTTATTTAATAACGGGCTCCTGAGTGGCGCAGTAGGAATCTCAGTGCTTTAGGCGTCACTACAGACACACTGGTTCGAATCCAGGCTATATCACAACCGGCAGTGTTGGGAGCCCCATAGGGCGGCACACAGTTGGCCCAGCATCGTCATGGTTTGGCCGGTGTAGGCCTGCAGGAAGGAGCCTGCAGGAACGGTACCACATGAGTGAGGTGGATGTCTTCCCTGTAACACCCAGTGTTGAGATTGCCTGCAATGACAACAGGCTCAGTCCGATGATGCTGTGACACACCGCCCCAGACCATGACGGACCCTCCACCTCAAAAATCGATCCCGCTCCAGAATACAGGCCTCGATGTAACGTTCATTCCTTCGTCGATAAACGTGAATCCGACCATCACCCCTGGTGAGACAAAACCACGACTCGTCAGTACTTTTTTGCCAGTCCTGTCTGGTCCAGCGACGGTGAGTTTGTGCCCATAGGCGACATTGTTGCAGGTGATGGCTGGTGAGGACCTACCTTACAACAGGCCTACAAGCCCTCAGTCCACCCTCTCTCAGCCTATTGCGGACAGTCTGACTACTGATGGAGGGATTGTGCGTTCCTGGTGTAACTAGGGCAGTTGTTGTTGCCATCCTGTACCTGTCCCGCAGGTGTGATGTTCGGATGTACCGATCCTGTGCAGGTGTTGTTACACGTGGTCTGCCACTGCGAGGACGATCAGCCGTCCGTCCTGTCTCCCTGTAGAGCTGTCTTAGGCATCTCACAGTATTCACGCAGATGAGAAGGGACCCTGAGCATCTATCTTTTTGCTGAGATATATATGTATATAGACACACATACACACACACCTCTATCACTCTAGAATCCCTGCACATTGTAAATATGGAGTGGAACTGATCCTGTATATAGCTTCTCATTTTCTCATGTTCTTATTTCTATTTCTCGTTTGTTTTTGTTCTACCATATCATTTTTTTGTGCAACATTGATATTGATTACTGGATTGTTGGGTTTGGAGCTTGTAAGAAAGTCATTTCACTGTACTTGTGCACATGACATTAAAACGTTACTTGAAAACATACTTAGAGAGAATACGAGTAGAAGTGTGAGGTAGAAATAGAGAACAGGTGAAAAAAGAGAAGTAAAACATGTTTTAATGAGGGGAACATATTGTTTTTTTTCACATTTTTTAACCTAACTAGGGCAAGACAGTTAAGAACAAATACTTATTTTACAATGACAGCCTACCCCGGCCAATGTAGCCTAATGTATAATTAAATCTGAAGAATATGAAGAATAATGAAGTTTCCTATTTTATAAAATATTAAGTAAAATATTAAGTTGTGCTCTGATGATGGCGTGATGTTGAGTCACAAAAAGCCTTGCGTCCATCTCCAAACTGAAAAGCAAAAAGCTAACACATGTCAGTGAGTGTTGCATCAGCATGATCCGTGCTTATCTTCTTTGTCCAGGGCCAAGCCAGCTGATAAGGGAGTTTAATGTGTAGAGGAAACTGAGTTTGCCTGCCCGGCCGCCGTGGTCTTGGCAGCTAAGTGCATGACTAGCATCCTACTGGATGACATAAGACAGCCAGCCCTATTCTCTGATTGTGTAATGAAAAYTCTTTACATAAGCCTGAGCAAGCAAGCATACAGGCTAGATTAGGCAGAGAACTGCAGGGCATGTCTGTCAGGCAAGGCCCTAGGAGCAGGGTTTGGCAATCCAGGGAAGAGTTCTATACTAGGGTAGGCTAGTCCTACACTCTTAGAAAAACAAAAGTGCAATCTAGAACCCAAAATGGTTATTCGGCTGTCTCCATAGGAGAACCCTTTGAATAACATTTTGGGGGTTCCAGGTAGAACCCTTTTGGGTTCAATGAAGAACCCTTTCCACA
>NC_036866.1:10924540-10927933 GCF_002910315.2 Salvelinus sp. IW2-2015
GTTCTACCTGGAACCAAAAAGGGTTATCCTATGGGAACAGCTGAAGAACCGTTTTGGAACACTTTTTTCTAAGTGTACTGACTGGACCACGGCTGTACAACCTCATCGGTAAGACCAGATGGTATCTGCAGATAAGTTCTCTTATCGCGACCTCTACAGTACTCAACCGTGAAAATAATTTGGTTTGACATGAATCTACTCTACAGATATTTGGGGAATGAGAATAAAGGATTTTGCTCAGCCTGAAGAAATTAGACAACTTCTAAACAAAAACAGGCCGAAGGCAGAAATGTTAGCACAAACTACAGTGCAGCATGAGATTCGTTGCAAGGTAGTGAGTAGGGTTGCACATTTTGCAGAATATTCAGAGGTGGAAACTTTCCGTGGGAATATGGGAATTAATGGAAATATATGCTAATTAAATATGAATACCATTTAAATGTTTTTGTTTTTTACATTGTATATATTTGAAGGGAAAATGAACCCGCACACTGCTCTTGATAGCTTATTAAAGATCAGTGATACGATCTTTAATAAGCTTACGTATCGGCCTCGCAGCCTTCGTCGTTTAAAAAATGAGCACCCTTATGTAGACCTAGCCCACCCACATCCGTTCCACGCATCGAAAAGGGGTTGGAGGCGAAGGAAAAACAAATAAGTGTTACCAAATATAACAATATGCATTTCATAAATATTCGAATAAAGTGTGTAAATAAGACGTATTAAACACGTCTGTAAAACCACAATGAGGACATAGCAAGTTTTCATTAATCATTGGGTACATCGTACGAAAAACAGAGTCATCTTAAATGGGGACATAATTCATGTTCAAATTCACAACATAACATACATAGGCATTTCATCATTAAGTCCTTTAGGAAATAATGTCTGGAGGGTGAAAATCCCAAAACAGTATATTTTACTCAGAGTATTATTAATATCACCTCCCCTGTCTGATATCTTAACTTTCTCTATACCACAAAATCTAAAAGGTAGACATGTCATGCTTTAGGTCATTAAAATGTCCTGCGACTGGATAATCTCTGTCGTTTCTCCTGATTGAAATGTTATGTTCACTAATTCTCTGTTTGAGAGGACGAGAGGTTTTACCGACATAGCACAGCCCACATGGACATTTAATAATGTAAATAACATGGGTGGTGGAACACGTAATAATGTAATTTATTTGGAACCGTTTTCCTGTGTGTGGGTGGCAGAAATATTCACACTTCATCATATTGTTGCACTGTGCGCATCCTCTGCATTTTATAGCTACCATTTGGAAGAGGGCGTAAAAGAGCCTGGCTGATTGTCTTTTGTTGCTGGCAGTTGGCATGAACCAATGTATCGCATAAATTGCGACCTCTCCTATACACAATAAGTGGTGGATTTTTAAATTCAGCCGGCAAAACTGGGTCCGATGGTAAAATAGGCCAGTGTTCCTTGACCGCATCTCCCACTTTTCGCGAGTTCAAAGTATATGTGGTTGTGAACATTACGGAGTGCTCTTTAGCGGGTGTTTTTGTAGCAGTTCATTTCGTGTTTTTCCCAAAGCCAAATTAAGAGCTTCATCCACACATTGTGGCGAATAGCCTCTTCTTAGAAACCTAATGCGCATCTCCGCTGCTTTTTCTAGATAATCCTCTGTGGAGTGGCATACACGGCGCAGTCTGAAAAACTGGCTTCTTGGATGTCCTCTTTTTAAAGGCTCAGGATGGAAGCTGTCCCCCTGTAATAGAGTATTTCTGTCCGTTTCTTTTCTATACTGAGTTGTAAACAGGGTTCCATTTAATTTCTCAATCCACATAGAGGTAATAAACACGTTGAGTGTCACATTCAATAGTGAATTTGAGATTGGGGACAATGTCATTAAGTAGCGTCATAAAATCTGACAGCTCTTTTTCCGTTCCTTCCCATATGCAAAAAATATCGTCAATATATCGATACCACTTCAGGACTTTATTCAAAAATGGATTTTCGTTTTCATTATTAACAAAACGTTTTTCAAAAAGACCCACATTAAGGTTAGCATAACTCAGAGCGAATGTGAAGCACATCGATGTTCCATTCGTTTGGAGGTAGTATTCATCATCAACCTAAAATAGTTATACGTCAAAACAAATTCAGCCAGTTCTAGAATAAAGTTTGTTGGTGGATATTCGTTAGTATCTCTGTCTCCCAAATAGTGAGCTAGGGCTGCCAGCCCTCCCACATGGGGAATTGTGGTATATAGATTCTCGACATCTAATGTGACCAAAATACATTCTTCTGTTAAACCCGTTATTGGTGAGATGTTGTTTATGAAGTCTATAGGGTCTTTTACATATGATGGCAATGGTTGCACATGAGTTTTAATAAAATAGTCTACAAAATTCGACAACGGCTCTAACATTGAGCCTATTCCTGCAACCACTGGTCTGCCTGGATAATTTCCTTGTTGTGTTTTAGGTTTGTGTAATTTCGGCAAAATGTACAGGCATGGACGTTTGGCACATTTGCAGGAAAGATATTCAGGTTTTGAGATAAGGTGGTTTAATAGGGCTTGCTCCAGATTAGAGCATATATCCCTTTGGAACACCTGTGTGGGATCAACACTCAGTTTTCTATTGAAACGTTCAATGCTGAGTTGTCTCTGAATTTCTTCTTTATATTTTTCATCGTCTAAAACAACCACAGCACCCCCCTTATCTGCTGGTTTAATAACCAAGGATGAATCTTTCATTGTATATACAGTGGGTCAAAAAAGTATTTAGTCAGCCACCAATTGTGCAAGTTCTCCCACTTAAAAAGATGAGAGAGGCCTGTACTTTTCATCATAGGTACACTTCAAAAARAAAATCCAGAAAATCACATTGTAGGATTTTTACTGAATTTATTTGCAAATTATGGTGGAAAATAAGTATTTGGTCAATACAAAAGTTTATCTCAATACTTTGTTATATTACCCTTTTGTTGGCAATGACAGAGGTCAAACGTTTTCTGTGAAGTCTTCACAAGTTTTCACACCTGTTGCTGGTATTTTGGCCCATTCCTCCATGAGATCTCCTCTAGAGCCAGTGATGTTTTGGGGCTGTGCTGCGGGCAACACGACTTTCAACTCCCTCCAAAGATGTTCTATGGGGTTGAGATCTGGAGACTGGCTAGGCCACTCCAGGACCTTGAAATGCTTCTTACGAAGCCACTCTTCGTTGCCTGGCGGTCTTGTGTTGGGATCATTGTCATGCTGAAAGAATCCAGCCACGTTTCATTTCTCAATGCCCTTGCTGATGGAAGTAGGTTTCACTCAAAATCTCATGATTACATGGCCCCATTCATTCTTTCCTTACACGGATCAGTCGTCCTGGTCCCTTTGCAGAAAAAAAAGCCCCAAAGCATGATGTTTCCACACCCATG
>NC_036866.1:10927963-10998615 GCF_002910315.2 Salvelinus sp. IW2-2015
GTTCTATTTTGGTTTCATCTGACCATATGACATTCTCCCAATCTTCTTCTGGATCATCCAAATGCTCTCTAGCAAAACTTCAGACGGGCCTGGACATGTACTGGCTTAAGCAGGGGGACACGCTGCACTGCAGGATTTGAGTCCCTGCGGGCGTAGTGTGTTACTGATGTTAGGCTTTGTTACTTTGGTCCCAGCTCTGCAGGTCATTCTCTAGGTCCCCCCGTTGGTCTGGATTTTTGCTCACCGTTCTTGGTGATCATTTGACCCCACGGGGTGAGATCTTGCGTGGAGCCCCAGATCGAGGGAGATTATCAGTGGTCTTGTATGTCTTCCATTTCCTAATAATTGCTCCCACAGTTGATTTCTTCAAACCAAGCTGCTTACCTATTGCAGATTCAGTCTTCCCAGCCTGGCAGGTCTACAATTTTGTTTCTGGTGTCCTTTGACAGCTCTTTGGTCTTGGCCATCGTGGAGTTTGGAGTGTGACTGTTTGAGGTGTGGACAGGTGTCTTTTATACTGATAACAAGTTCAAACAGGTCCATTAATACAGGTAACGAGTGGAGGACAGAGGAGCCTCTTAAAGAGTTACAGGTCTGTGAGAGCCAGAAATCTTGCTTGTTTGTAGTGACCAAATACTTATTTTCCACCATAATTTTCAATAAATTCAGTAAAAATCCTACAATGTGATTTCTGGATTTTTTTTTCTCATTTTGTTTGTCATAGTTGAAGTGTACCTATGATGAAAATACAGGCCTCTCATCTTTTTAAGTGGGAGAACTTGCCCAATTGTGGGCTGACTTCTTTTTTGCCCCACTATTTTACCATATCATATGGAGAAAGAAACAATACACCGTTTACCTTATCATAGTAAACATAATTGCAAATGATTAAATCTTCCAATAGAAACACAATCATAAAAGTAGTTGTTACCGGAATTAGTTACGAATTGAACTTTAATTAAATGAGTTGACTCTTCACATGGGATGATTTCACTGAACAACAAAAGGGAATATTGAATGATCCCCAATGATCCATTGCATGTCCCAAAAATGTTTTCAACATACATCTGTAAAATGATAGTATGGAAACTAGAGCTTTGGTTGTCTTCCTCTCAGGCTTCCATGTCTTTTCCCTGGACCTCCTCAATGTCCACCTCTTGAACATCAGACTCTGACACCTCATCTTCACTGTCACTTTCCAACCTTTTTGAGGATGGCTTGTTATCTGGCTCAAAAAGCCTCAAATTTCCCCAGATGGCCACCAATTTTTCAACCCTTTTATTGGTCAGCCTGTTGCGTGCTTTGGTGTGTGTGTGTTCCCAAACAAGGACCAGTTGCGCTCTGAGGTAGCTGATGTAGGTGGGATTTGGAGGATGATGGGGGCAACAGGGAAAGAGCTTCAGATCGACAAAGTCCCTTCCACCAGGTGGCTGATGAGATATGTTGGCACAACTGCGAAATTGCATCTCCATCCCAAAGCTCTTGCTTGGAAGTGTACTTCGCCAGACTGCCAAGAACCTTGCCCTCATCCAGGCCAAGGTGGCGGGACACGGTAGTGATGACACCATAGGCCTTGTTGATCTCTGCGCCAGACAGGATAGGGAGGTCCAACATGTACGCTGCAGTGTGTATGAGCTTCAGGCAGAAGTCTTCACACTTTTTGATGTATTTCAGAACTGCAGTTTCCTCTGCTTGGAGCAACAGTGAAGTGGGCAGGGCAGTACGGATTACTTCTCTTACATCTGCAAGCACAGTCTGCACATCAGACCGGATGGCATTGTCTCCCTTAATATGTGCAATGGCTACTGCTATAGATTTCAGGAGTTTCAGGCTGCTTACCACTCTCTCTCAAAATACATCATCCAGGAGGATCCTCTTGATGGGGCTGTCCATGTCGGCAGACTGTGATATGGCCATTTCTTGGAGAGACTCCTTCCCCTCCAGGAGACTGTCAAACATGATAACAACACCACCCCAACGGGTGTTGGTGGGCAGCTTCAATGTGGTGCTCTTATTCTTCTCACTTTGCTTGGTGAGGTAGATTGCTGCTATAACTTGATGACCCTTCACATACCTAACMATTTCCTTGGCTCTCTTGTAGAGTGTATCCATTGTTTTCAGTGCCATGATGTCCTTGMGGAGCASATTCAATGCATGAGMAGCACAGYCAATGGGTGTGATGTGARGGTAGGACTCCTCCACTTTAGACCAAGCAGCCTTCATGTTTGCAGCATTGTCTGTCACCAGTGCAAATACCTTCTGTGGTYCAAGGTCATTGATGACTGCCTTCAGCTCATCTGCAATGTAGAGACCGGTGTGTCTGTTGTCCCTTGTGTCTGTGCTCTTTTAAAATACTGGTTGAGGGGTGCAGATGATGTAGTTAATTATTCCTTGCCCACGAACATTCAACCACCCATCAGAGATGATTGCAATACAGTCTGCTTTCTCTATGATTTGCTTGACCATCACTTGAACTCTGTTGAACTCTGCACCCAGCAAATGAATAGATAAAGCATGTCTGGTTGGAGGGATGTATGCTGGGCAAAGAACATTCAGAAATCTCTTCCAATACACATTGCCTGTGAGCATCAGAGGTGAACCAGTTGCATACACAGCTCGGGCAAGACATTCATCAGCATTTCTCTGACTATGTTCCTCCACTGAGTCAAAAAAACTTCTGATTCCAGGAGGACCATGAGCTGTTGCTATCGATAAGGTGTCTGTTTCATCATTTTCACCTCAAATAGAAGTAGAGGGACTTTTGTCAGGTTGCTTGTTGTGAGGGAACTTTATGCACCTGCCCAGATGATTCTGCATCTTTGTTCCATTCTTTACATATGATTTGGCACAGTATTTGCAAATGTACACAGCTTTTCCTTCTACATTAGCTGCAGTGAAATGTCTCCACACATCAGATAGTGCCCGTGGCATTTTCCTTTAAAGATTAGGGAAAAAATGAGTAAAAAAAACAAATACAACTCCATGTACATATAAATAGTTAAGCCGTTAGATTAAACAACTCCTTTGTAAGATACATGTTTTTAAATGAAACATGTTTGGAAACAGGTGAATTAACACTCAGTTAGCAGGCTCAAGCAAGCTAAAACCAACATGGTAGCAAAAACTAACTAGCAGAAATTGTTAACGAGTTAGAAATGATTTAAACACACTTTGCTGTAGGCTACTATTTACTAGTTAACAAAAAATCATGTATGTCATATAACATATATTCACCCCACCCAGTATTGTAATCAAAACTTACCAGAAAGCATTTAGTCCTTGGCTCAGACAGTGTAGTAGTGTGGGCTCAATAGCATTTCATTAGTGTGCAGGATCTTGAGAATCAGCTGTACATGTGATGGAAAAGTGCACTACACATGTGATGGAAGAATGCACTGTGCATGCAGAGGGTTGCAATTCCATTGAATTGGGGATAGTTCAACCAAAATATGCCACAAGACCTAGAACTGCCCTGTGTATCCCACAAAAAAAGGTTCACTGTTATAAGCTAACTTTTTTGATGAATTTAAGCAAAATTCCCCAAATTCCGGAGCTTAACTTCCCATGGATTTACCGGAAAGTTTCCGACCCTTTGCAACCCTAGTAGTGAGGGAGTTTTTTTTTTCCCAAGCGCAGTGTGAGGGAGTTTTTTCCAAGCGCAGTGTGAGGGAGTTTCTTTCCAAACGCAGTTTGAGGGAGTTTCTTTCCAAACGCAGTGTGAGGGAGTTTCTTTCCAAGCGCAGTGTGAAGGAGTTTCTGTCCATTATCTGTCCCATTGATTGAACTTCAACACACCATGAACATTTCACTTCTAATACATATCAAACCAAAACACTGCCTCAAAACATAATTGATAGCCAACTAGCAACAGATTACCTCTACAGTCCGAATCCATCATATATACAGGCAGTAGCTGGGAAACTATTGATAAAAGAAAGTCTCCATCGGCAATCTGGTCAGCTCAGCAGAGTGCGTGCGTGCGTCAGAGGCAGTGGGGCTCTGCCCAAAACACACCAGTGACAGGAGGGAGGAGAGGACAGGGCCGGAAGAGTTGTACTAATCTGATGGCCGCACGCTTCAGTACGTGCGTTGGCTACAGATGGGGCACTTGTCAGAACCACCCAGCGCTGTAAATGTCAGCCCCTTTCAGACTAGAGCCAGGCACATCCCCAAGTGGCTTGCTCATTCACCCCCCTATGTCTTTCTTTCTCTCCATCATCTCTTACAGGAGTGAGGTTGCACCATATATTGGTTGGACTTCTTAATAAATTAGCCTAACTAATATTTGGGCTTTCTCATCAGTCTTCTAAATACAGACTGAGCTTTACTGCTTCCTGATACCGAGGGCCTTTCTCTGTTTTGTGAAAACGTTCCTTTTTAGTGTGCTTATGATATGATGCACTTGCGTGTCAGATTTCACTGGCTATGGACAAGCTCAACCTGGTACCTTGGTACCAAACACGCAACTCGTTATCCTGGATCTCACAAACATTTTTGAGGTGGCCTGTCATTTTGTCTCTCTGGGCAAGCAAAGCACAACTGGACAGGAGACACAACAGGACAGGGTGCCAAACAAACACCACCCCTAACAACTGCCAGATATATAGGCAGCTCAGTGATGTTCTGTTGCTGTATGCCAAATAGGGGAATCCTCAAATCCATCCAGTATTATGCCGCATTCAGGATTCAGCCCATAGCTTTATGAGGTGTAGAGAGAGGAGAAAAAGGAACTGTAGATACTGATATCTAAACAAATATCTGCAACAGATCAACTGTACAGATATGGGCTTGTATGACAGATCTGACTCTTCAGACATACTACACAATCTTCAGTATCAAACATGTATCCTAAAGTTATTCCCACGGACTCCCACTAGTATTCATCATGATTCTACAGTGCAGGGAGAAGAGAGGTCACACTCCATGTATTAAGTGTCGACATCCAGCTCCTTATCACAAACAGGCCATCCTTTACAGCAGTGATTCCCAACCAGAGGTACAAGGACCCCTAAGGGCCTATCCACAGGGGATACTTGAGAAGACTCATGAGACTTAGGCTTACTGGTAAAATGCACATGAGGGGGTACTTCAGGTGTACTCCAGGCAGAGCAAGATTCTGTTGGTGGTACAGTAACCAAAAAAAGGTTGGGAACCACTGCTTTACTGTATGTTATAGAGACTAGCACACAACACACACACACACACACACACACACACACACACACACACACACACACACCACACACACACACACACACACACACACAACACACACACACACACACCACACACACACACACACACACACACACACACACACACACACACACACACACACACACACACACACACACCACACAGTCTCCTTCCAAACAGACCGGAACCACACCCACCCCCCACCGCGCCCGCCCCAGCCCCCCGCCCACCGTCCAACAGCCCCCACCGCCTATCCCCCCCACGCCCACCCCCCCACCCTCACACCCCCCCCCACCCCCACACCACCCCCCCCCCACCCCCCCCTGCTCCTCCCCCTCGCCGAGAACCCGCACCCCCCCCCTCCCACCAGTGCTCTCCCGCCGTACGCCGCTCCCCCCCCCCCCCTCCAGAGCCCACCGCCAGCCGCATCCGCTCCCCCGGCCAGCCACGGGCCTCAAGCAAGAACCAATAGGGGAGGACCACACCCACAATATGAGCTCATGTTGTTGCTATCGCCTGTCTAGCCAATACATCTCTAGAGGATAGGGCGGTGTCATAAGCTAGGGATAGGCTAACGCATTACTACAATCAATTCAACCACTACACTCTTAGTTGGGTAGCAAGCAAAATAGTGATAAACGGTACCTATATGTAGTGGGAATGAGATTTCCATGTACTTTCAATCCAGTTGTGTTTACATCTGACAAACAAGCAGTGAAAGGCACACAAGGAACATACGCCTGGATAGTTCACTGAAAGCCCCTTAAAAAAATGCATAAATCTTTTAATAGCATGTACTGTAGTCTCCCAGTGAAATGAAATGTAGGCATCTAGTCACAATGGGGCATTGCATGAATATTTTACGCAGAAGCATGTTTCTAGTAAAGCCAATATAACTTAACACAGCACAAAAAGACCAACGTACTGAAGGGTTCTACAAAACCTTAATAGCAGTCGTGATCGCTCTACTTTGTGCTCAAACTACCCACACAGGCTATACATTATCCCACTGTGAAAATACATAAACAAAACTATGTAACTTCAGTAATATGCAACAACCAAAAACTGATGAGCTAGGATATGGTCTCTGCCTGGATAATTCTGGGATGAGATTAGCTAGCTTTGAACAATCTAACTTCGAACAAAATCCCTTTATCTTCCTTGATCCAGAGAGATGATCACTGACATTAATGATCTGCAAGGATTCATAGCAGTCATAGCAGATTACATTTAGGAAAGAAAAATCTCTAGTAATTTGTACTGCTAATCATCCTCACTGCCAAGTTCCATCTGTCAGGGTATGTGTGGGCCAACTGTCCAACATGTATCCATCTCAATCATAGATAAGGAGCAATGCATAGCCTCTTTTGTGCAGCCTTAGATTCAATAGAAATTATGCAATCTTCACTATTGTCGAGACAGTCCGTTCTAGCACAGAGGTTTTAGTCTGAAGGACTATGTCCATTAAAAAAGGGGTTGCCAGTGCAAAACTATTTTGGTCAGTTATAAATCCATGAGCTCCTATTTAGAAATGCATGAGCATCCTGCCTTTTGGGGTTTGACTCTGAGATCTGCGATCGGTGGCAAAAGTCTATAGCACTTTACCCTCCACAAAGGGACTCAGGACCAGACAAACACACACGTCAGAAACCTAGGCCTTCATGCCAGACAACAGACACTCACCATACACACACACCCTAATGAAATCTGTGCACTACTCACCTTTGTGACCCATCATGACAGCGAGGTGTAGGGGTGTGTTTCCTGAAGAGGACAAAGAAAATACAGTTTAGACCACAGGAGGTTGGTGGCACCTTAATTGGGGAGAACAGCCTTGTGGTAATGACTGGAGTGGGATCAGTGGAATAGTATCAAATAGATCAAACATGGTTTTCAGGTGTTTGATGCCATTCCATTTGCTCTGTTCCGGCCATTATTATGAGCCATTCTCCACTAGTTTAGACTGTGTGTTACAGATAGGCCTGCAAACAGACACTCTAAATATCCTATCAATTCCCATGCCCATTATTTACATAGCCTAACCAATATGTAATTGAATCTTGGAAAACCTGCTGTATTTGGTAAAGCAGTAATCCACTATGGCTGCATTTACACAGCCAGACAAATTCAGATATTTTTTTCACTAATTAGTCTTTTGATCAATCAGATCAGCTCTGAAAAAGATCGGATTTGAAAAGATCTAATGTGACTGGTCAAAAGACCAATTAGATTAAAGATCAGAATTGGGCTGCCTGTTTAAATGCAACCTTAATCATATAGAAGAAGGATAGTGTATGTGTGTGTGTGGTCAGTCTCAGAGAATATAGTGTAGACAGGCACAAATTGCACCTGTTTAAAAAAGGCAGTTAACCTTATAATATTATAACAATACTGTACACTTAAAGGGCCCCATATAGCCTACACCCAATAAATGAACATGTAGACAGACAAAAAGTACCCTTCTGTAGTAAACTAATGAAGAAAAGCCACAAACACTGACAGCATGAGCAAAGGTCTGAATATGCACAAGTAGAATCCTACTGAGAAAGCTAAAAACCCATCCCCATAGCTTCTCCCAGTAGACAGGGTGGCCACATGGCAGGCATCTAGAGTATAACAGGCCTCCCAGTAGAAGCCCTGATGTGACAAACTTCATAGAGGGCCTAGGCCCAGCTGAGGTTCCCAGATGAGAAAGGGGAGTGTCCAAGACTGGCAGATACCTCAGTCTCAGCCTGCTTATTTTTAGACGCTGCATAACTTCAGGTTGGTTTAGAGATTCTGCAATAATAATCTTATACAACTTTAATAAACAATGTGAAACAATGCAGTATGGGAGGTCAACATGGACCAGTCCACTTGAACTGGGATAGCCTTGCCATGCACAAGGGGATGTAGAACCAGCCCTATCGCAGCCTGCATCACCTAAAATGTGCTGTAAGTCAACAGTGGAGTCTGATCAAGTTCCTGGTCATGCTCAAATGGATATGGTCCAACACATAATCAACAGACTCACCATACTGACACTACCACAGTAGGCCAAATGGAATATCAGCACTAGAGAAATTCCCATATCTTCCATAGCCTAAATAAAAACACTACACTAATTTAGCCTAGCTAGCATGTGATATCAGTCAAATTCAGATATTGCTGATTTGCATTAGGTGTGCCTGGTTTAGATTTCTGTTAGTCTTTGAACCTGCGTGAGATTGACAGCTTCCCTGAAGTATGGCAAATCTCATTAATGGATGCTTTTTTTTGATCATTGTATAGGTTGTTGTTGTCCTCACCTATCCATTCCTTAAGAACAACTTCCAATAAGAACAACTACAAGCTGAGCTGGGTAGGCCTTGCCAAAGGTAGTGGAGGCGGAGGAACCGGCCTAGTGACATACAGCAACATGGAACTCAGACACATATCAACAATGTGTTGTTTTATATATTTTTTTCATCTTTATCATCCTTTTTGGGATGCGTTGGTCATCCCAAGGTGTTGGCCTGAGGGAAACGGTAGAGCAATGTCAACCACCCCAAAAATAAATGATGTAAACCAAGCTGGAAGACACACAAGYTCGTCTACAAAGCTTGTTTAAATTGATAATTTAGTCAGCTGAAAAGAAGATGAAACGATAAATGCCGACGGTACCGGTATTTCCTAGGTCAAATAGGCTAATTTGGAACATAGAGATAGGGAGCCATACGATTCTTACCATGGAGATCTTTCTGAGCAATATTCTGAGTTCGAATGAGCGAGGATAAGCGCCGGACATCCTCTTTGAATACACATTCATGGACTGGAAATCCTTCGCCGGTTCTGATTACAGGGTTTTTGTTGTTATCCTCGATAACGTCGGCGGTTGACAATGTGTTAGTGTTTGCATTTATCTGCGATTGCTGATTCTGATGTTGCTGCTGTGTCGATGGAGATTTAACCAACTTGTGATTGCTAAAGATTTTACTTGCTTTGCCCTTATTAGTCTTAGTTGAAGTAAATGTCCCAGTTGCAGCCTCTTCGTCCGGTTCCAGTAAATCCTCTTCTTTGCTCGGTTTATGATCCTTGCGGAGGGAGCGGATCTTTTCTCCGGTCATTTTCTAAACAATTGACAGCGGAGGAGAGGGTGCCGTTGACGATAACCCTCTGGGCAAATATATGTATTACGCTGGCAAAAATGCCAGTGGTAGTCTAGATCACCCAAAACCTGTAAATTGCACAACATGAAAATCCTATATTATTCGACGAATAAAAGGAGAGAAGAATGCAATTTAAAAAGGGTAGCAAATACTCCGCAATAACTAAGTAACTACAACTATTTTTCCTTTTCTCATAACCGAAACTGTCCCTACATTAGCGACTCCTACAGAGTGCATCATTTGACTAGAACAGAAGATTCATCTGCCATCTTCCGCCAGTAGTATCGCGAGAGTTTGCAAAGGTTACAGTATATGTAGTTGAGGAACGCTCAACTATGCTCCACACCGTTCTCTATCGAGGCGTATCTCGGGCGGAGTTGAGTTTCGATAACTCGTCACGTGATTTGCTAGCAACAACATTGAGTCACCATTAGTCAGTACTTGTAAAAAAAAAAAATGCTATTCTAAAAAAAATATTGTACATATGTTTGTCCTGTACAACCGCGGTCCTTCCATGGGGTGCTGCATTCATACTTTTAATAAAAACTTTTATCGAATACAACCACCGACTTGTTCCTACTTTGTGTTGCTCAAATGGAAACGTAGCGGCCTTGACATACTATGTAACTGAGATTAATTTTTACAAGTATCGACTGATGGTGACTCAATGTTGTTGCAAGCAAATCGCGCGAATAGTTATCAAAAGTCAACTCCGCCTCCATTTAAGAAAACGGAGTTGATTGTTCCTCAGCTACATTACCAGGGGGTGTTGGGTTAATATACATTATTGGTTGTTACATTCTCTGGTGTTACATTAGGGGATATTACAACAAAATAGCTACAATGTTACTTCTCATAAAATGGATTGGCTACTAATGTACACGCCTACAATCAATGATGTTACAATTACTCATTAAATGGAAAAGGTGGATACCTAGTCAGTGTTACAACTGAATGCATTCAACTGAAATGTGTCTTCTGCATTTAGCCCAACCCCTCTAAATCAGAGAGGTGTGGAGGCTGCCATAATCGACATCCAAGTGTTCGGTGCCCAGGGAACAGTGGGGTTAACAGATTGGCTACTAGTATGCACATTTAGGCTACAATAAGTTCTCAAGTTGTACTACAAGTCAAATTCTAGCATTTTCATAAAGTAAATAGTTACAACACTTGGATTGAGTCCATTCTCATATCTCATTATGTCATCATAGCACAGATCAAGAGTTTATAGATTTGCTTAACTGTCATGGTCAGTCAATCAACTTTCCATTCTGATGCAGATATAAAATACACTGAGTGTACAAAACATTAAGGTGTCGAAAGGAAGGTGTCGAAAGTTGTCAAAAGTGTTCCACAGGGATGTGGGCCCATGTTGACTTCAATGCTTCCCACAGTTGTGTCAAATTGGCTGAATGTCCATTGGGTGGTGGACAGTTCTTTATACATACGGGAAACTGTTGAGAATGAAAAACCCAACAGCATTGCTGTGTGCCTGGCACCTACTACCACATACCATTAAAACTCACTTTAATATTTTGTCTTGCCCATTCATCCCCTGAATCAAACAAACTCTTAACAAAACTCCCCCGGCTAGCCAGAATAGATTACGACCCTACACTTGTTTACAGCTGCACTGAGGTCAGACAGACTTCCTGTTTAGATTAAGAAACCACAGCGCCTGCAGGAGATATGGCTCAGAAAATGTACCTCAATCGGGTGTTGTACTCAGAATTGTCCCATTATACCAATTGTTACACTGACAAGATTGAATAACTGCTAAATAACTAGCAGTATTTCAATCTTATTGTGTAGTAGTTCRGTCTGAACATTAACATGCCTTGCAGTACGGTTTTGGAAACCTAAGGAACATATTTTTCTTATCAGCAAGAAAACAAGAATAACAAATTAAAAGGTTAAATTACTACATGCCTTTATAGGGTTAGGGTTCCCACACGGCAATATCTCCATGTTACAGCACTTGTTTGCAGAAGACAAATGGAAGTCAGAGGTGACCACCTGTGCTATTTAGCCATCTAGCGTGCTCAAACACATGTGGAAGCCTATCCTATCCTAGTTTAGCTGTAAGCAAGTGTAGGTTCAGAATCTATTCTGGCTACGCCTTGGTTAGAAGATACCTTCATGAATAGAGCTAAAGGTAGTTAGCGTCTATGAATGGGCTAATTAGAAAAGGTGATAGACACCTGCTTGGAAGACACCTAGAGATACAGATTTCAAGCATCTAAATAGTGCTTATATTGGTTCTCTTTTGTGGATTTACCTTTGGATTCATTAGCTATTTTAATCCTTTTAAACCAATTTTTTGGCCTTTTTGTTTGATTTTCAATCAATATCAATTAGAACCTGTCTATGCTTACTTTGATAGATTGCCTTCTTTACCATTCAACGACAAAATAACTGTGACAAACATTAAGGATTACTTCAAAATGGAGATTGCCTCAATAGCACTGCCCATGCTGTCACAGACGCTATAATGGCACAGATACTAGAAGGACTGTGGATCTACACATTTCGAAATTTGACTTTTTATAGTCAAACTGTCTTGACTAACACAGGGACTGAACAACATAGCACATTGTCTCCCCCTGTGTCACAGGAGTGGAAATAGTTGTGTGATAGAGAAAAAACGAAAAAAAATATCACAGCAACATCTTGACTCAACCTCATAGCGTCAATGGGAGTGTAATTGTTGTTAGTTGTTTTTGCAACATTTTGCTTTTTATGTACTAAGACAAAAAAACATACAAATGTGTTATAATAACTCTCCTGTTTTTGTTTCTCGTGTTTTACATTCAACTGAAAATATATATGTGGGAAAAAATACACACATAGCCGTCTTCAATAAATTTGTGGTGTAAATTTTAGACTATGTTCAAACTACGAACAAACTACATAAATTGTACGTAATGTACATATATATATTTGTACGTAATGTACATGTGTATAACATATTTGTATAATGCAGTCTACTCTTCCTCCTATTGGCTCAAACTACGCATCATACTATTATTGGCGTGGCGAGAGAAAATCCTGCCAGCGGGGGCGCTCAAGATGGTGACATGAGAGGGTGTAACCAACATTTCTAGCTGAAGAACAATTTTAGTTTTTTTTTCTCACAAAGTTTATAGTTTTAGACTGCAGTTGCAATTTGTTTGTTTTTTCACAAAAAATGATATCTAACCATACAATGTAGCTATTTTGAATGATTTTGTAATGAATCAAACCATTGAAATATATTTTTGACGATTTCCAACGAACAAGCTAGCTATCGAAAAGTTTCAGCGTGTGTAGTTAAGTTAGCCTGCTAACGTCTTCATAGCTAGTAGCATGGAATCAGGATATGACCAAACTGTTGCTGAGATAATGGATGTTGAAACTTCCAAGGAGAAAAGAGGCATTGTTGAAACTCACTCATATGCCTGCAGTGTAAAAAAAGGGGGGTGAATGCGATTCATACCCGAATACCCCAACCAAGGAGCAACTTCCAAAGAAGCTGAGAAGTGAACCATCAATGAGCCAGCTACAGGACAACATCGTCCGCATCCTCGTGGCTAAAATCAAAGAGAGCGCAGATGACATGAATTTGGTGATAAAGAACACTATCACGATTGTTAACCTGAAGAAATCGATTGATTTCAATGCTGAGGAAGTAAACACTCTGAAGCAGCAGAACGCAACATTGAAAATTCAGGTTGCAAAACAGGAGAAGAAACTCACTGAAATGGAGTCAAAGGTAAACGAGAATGASTGGTATAGTCGGAGATGGAATCTTCGAATTTATGGAATAGCAGAAAAATCTGACGAGAACATCAAAGCAAGAGTGAAGGACATTTGCAGGGCAATAGTCCCGGAGGAGGAGCGAAATGTTGTTGAAATGTTGTCTGGGTGTAGTGCACCGCCTGGGTAGGCTGAGAGATGGGGAAAACAACCAGCCACCATGACCAGTGATCATGAGATTCATCTCCAGGACAGCGAGGGATCTGACATGGAAAAGTGCAAAGAAAAATGACTATTTAAAGAATAACAACCTGAGGTTCAAGGAGGATCTGACAGCATTTGACAAAGAAGCTCGGAATCGTCTGTGGCGGATGATTGAGAGAGCAAGGAAGGAAGGGAAAAGTGCATACTTTGCGGAGGTTTTGATAATGGAAGGGAAATTCACGCTGACGCCTAGCTTGTTGACTGCTCGACTTATCAAGTGAGTTGTGCAGGACTGAGTTTTATTTGTGTCTGATAAAACTATATTTCTTGAGGAATGAGCATTGTTTGTGTGAGCTAAACTTTTTTTATCAAATTTTTTTTTATGGCAGGGAAATTCGCAATGACACTTAATGTTAGCTTGATGGCTATTCGTTTTTACCAATCTATGGTACAATGTTATTTGCAATTGTATAAAAATATAATTTAGGTCAACCACTTGAGTGGTGCAAAGGACTGTTTTTATTTGCAACTAGTAAGAACTTTTCTTTTTGTGAGAACCCGATTCATGTGAACGTATGTAACAGTTGAACTTTAGTCAGTCCCCTCGCCCATACCCATGCGCGAACCAGGGACCCTCAACAACGTCGCCCACGAAGCATCGCTACCCATCGCTCCACAAAGGCCGCGGCCCTTGCAGAGCAAGGGGAACCACTACTTCAAGGTCTCAAAGCGAGTGACGTAAACGATTGAAACGCTATTTGCGCGCCCCACCGCTAACTAGCTAGCCATTTCACATCCGTTACACGTATACAGGTTTAATATTCTTCATATAGGCACTGTGATAGTAAATGTCCATTTCTGTTTTTTCTATTAATGCCAGGGAATCCGTAATATATATATTTGTATTGTAAGGGTAAGAGTGCCGACTTTTATTTCGTTCAAGAAACTCATGCCTGTTCCACAGATGCTGCGTTTTGGAAGTGTCAATGGGGGAACGATATTTGGTTTTCATTTGGTACTAATCGGTCAGCAGGTGTCGCTATTTTAAAAGGCAACTTTAAGGGTCATATATTGAGTCATGAAGCAGATAATACAGGGAGATGGATTATACTATTGGTAGATGTCAACCACGTTCAATTCATTGTTGTAAATACTTATGCTTCCAATAACAATTCAAGTAACTGTATTTTATTTAGAGACATTGAGAGGAAAATAAGTAAAATTATGTCTAAATTTCCATTGGCCAGTGTAATATGGGGTGGAGATTTTAATACAGTATTACATGATAATCTAGATAGATGGCCTCCTACGGATAGCAATTCTGTTTGTGAGATAAGGAATATATGTCTACGGTTAGGTGTTCTAGATATTTGGAGACATAAGAACCCAGATAAGATTGTTTACATGGAGTACCAAAGATGTATCTATACAATCCCGTATTGATTTCTGGCTGATATCTGAAGATATGGCTGACAAGGTTGATACAGTCTTGATTGAACCATCGATTTTAACAGACCACAAAGGGATCTCAATAAAGATAAATATGCATGGTTTGTCAACAAAAAAAGTTAGTAAATGTTACTGGAAAATGAACAAGACTTTACTAGAGAATTAAGTATTTAAGAAGGAAGTAGTAGGAATTATTGATAAATACTGGAATTGTGCCTGTGTTTATGAATACGTTTGGAAGTTACTGGGAGCTAATGAAATTTGATATAAGGCTTTTGGCTACTTCAATGGGGAAAGAAATTGCTCGTGCCAAGAGAAAGAATATGACATCATAAAGGGAATAATGGATTATACTAAAAAAAACTGAACTAACTAATCAGGAATTACTGGAGCTATCATCATTGCAAATGCAGTTAGACTGTATCTACGAGGAAAAGGCCCGGGGAGCGTTTGTAAGATCAAGACGAAAATGGATGGAAGAGGGAGAGAAAAATACAAAATATTTCTTTAATTTAGAAAAAAGGGCAGGCAAAAAGACTTCCATATGTAAATTAATGATTAATAATAGTCCCAATGAAAATCTTAAAGAAATCTCTCAGCATGTTGCCCAGTTTTATCAGAATCTGTATACATCAGCCCAGTCAACTTCCAATATGGATCTTTTCTTAGACAATGTAGCAAACATTGCTAAGAAGATAGATAATGATTTCAGGGATTTTTGTGATGAGTTTTCTGAAATTGAGATAAAAGACTGTATTAAAAGCCTTAAGGACAATAGGTCCGCTGGAAATAATGGTTTAATAAGCGAGTTTTATAAAGCATTCAATGATAAATTGATTCCTTTCATTCTTGCTATGTTTCAAGAATCAATAGAAAAAGGGGAGTTACCGGCTTCCTTAAAGAAAGGTGTAATTACTTTGATTCCCAAACCTAATAAGGATACTCTTTATATAGACAACTGGAGACCCATTAGCCTGTTGAATAATGATGGGAAATGATTTGCCCTTGTATTTGCTAAGAGGTTGAAACAAGGCTTGCATCATGTAATTGATTAAGAACAATCTGGTTTTGTGCATGGTCGACACATTAGTAATAACATCAGGTTGATCTTAGATATGATTGACTATAATGACCTCATCCTTGATGATAGTTTTCTTATGTTTGTTGATTTTTTAAAAGCTTTTGACACTGTAGAACATGAGTTTATGTTCAAAGCAATACGTTTTTTTTAGTTTTTTTGAAAGCAGTCCAAACTTTATATAGTGGTTGTACTAGCTCTGTAAAATGAGCTCACGGGACATCCCAAAGAGTTGATATTGGCCGTGGCATTAGGCAGGGCTGCCCAATTAGTCAAWTTTTWTTTTTATTGGTTACTCAAATTATGGCTTTTCAAATCAAGAAAGGTCGTTTTCAAGGTGTTTCAGCACTTGGCAAGGAATTTAAACTATGTCAACTGGCTGATGATACCACCATATTTTTAAGAGACAGGAATGAGGTTTCTAAAGCAGTTTCCTGTATTGAAGACTTTTCCTTGGTTTCGGGTTTGAAAATTAATATCAATAAGTCAGTCTTATTTCCACTCGAGGATTGTGTTTTACAGGAAGTATATGGTATCCCAATTAAAGATAAGGTTACTTATCTTGGAATTGTTACATGCAAGGATGAAAAACAAAGGAGTGAATTGAACTTTAACCCCATTTTTGAGAAAACAAAGAAGAAATTGAACCTCTGGTTGATAAGAGATATTTCGTTACACGGTCGGGTTTTATTATCCAAAGCTGAAGGGTTATCCAGATCGGKTTATGTCTCGTTATCACTTGACTTACCCCCTAAAATTGTAAATGACTTAGATAAGATTCTTTATAATTTTATTTGGAGGAACAAGCCTCACTATCTACGAAAAGATTTTCTCACTAATACTCACTAAGGAGGTCTTGAGGTTTTAGATTTCAATACTCTAAATAATACTTTTTAAATAAATTGGATTCTGAAGTATGTTAAGAACCAGAACAGTATTTGGAATGTCTTCCCTAAGTATTTATTTGGTTTAGAATTTTTGCTTCGATGTAATTTTGATATTGATAAAATCTCAGTCAAGTTGGCCAAATTCCATAAGCAGGCAATTTCAGCTTGGACGTTAGCGTATAAACACAATTTTTCCCCTCACAGATACTTTTTATGGAAAAACAAAGATATACAATTTTTAAAAAATAAGTCTTTTTTTTTCATAACTGGTTTGAAAATAAAATTATTTTGGTTGGTCAGTTACTGAATAAGGATGAATATCTACTCTCATATGGGGAATTTCTTGATAAGTTTAAAATTCCAATAACCCCGAAAGAATATGCAATTGTTTTTGATGCGATTCCAAGGGGGGTTGTATCTCTTTTTAAATTCCTCTGTGGTTGATGTAAGTAACATAGATTTACATGAAAATATATTAATTGGCAATATTCACATCAAAGATAAATGTAGTAATAAACAGATTAGGAATATTGTTTGTTACTACAATTCCCTCAGCAAGATTCTTTTGGTCAAATATCTATGGTGATATACAATGGGGGAAAGCATGGAAAATTGCTAACAAATATTGTATCAGTAACAAAGTAAAGGAAGTTTCATTTAAAATGTTACATAGAATTTATTCTGTGAAACATATTTTGGAAAGATTCAAGCTGAATATGGAATATAACTGTTATTTCTGTGGAATGGAGAAGGAGACCATTTTGCATTTGTTTTTTGCCTGTATTTATAGTAGAATGTTTTGGATTGACATACAGAATTTTGTTACAAAAAAAATAGGACCGGTTGTACTATTTAATGGTTTTGATATAATGATTTATTTCAGAAATTCTGACATAGATACAGATGTAGTATATTTAATTCAACTGCTAATAATACTAGGTAAATTTCATATTCACAAATGCAAATGGTCTAATTCAAAACCTAACCTTTTTCACTTTATAAATGAGTTTTAACAATATGGCACCACTTTAACTAAAATGAAAAACAAAAAGGCAATTAAAACTTGTATTATTAATGAATATGATATGTTTGTTTAGGATTCCTGGCAATGTAAATAGTTTGTATGCTTGTTTACATGTGACTATTCCTCTTTTGTTTGTTGATATTTTTATTTTATTTTATTTTTATAAAAAATCCTGCCAGCAACAAAATCAAATAAGCCACGTGCAAATACGGGTGACGTGTACGGGACTCCCCTTTTGAAACACCAATCGGTGGTATCCTCCCCTTATAGAGAGGCTGTGATTGGGCTAGACATTATATGGGTATTACACGTCGTCGCTTATTCACAGTTCAGTTTCCATTTAGATTATTCAACGGTGAAACATACACATCCTGTAAATTACTCTCAGGGAACCGGACTTGATTTGTAACATGGCTTCAAAACACCAACAGAACGACTTGCCTGCCGGGTTCCGCGTGCAGTTCAAATCTTTCGCAACAGAGGCGATCCATGTTGGTCAGGAACCGGAGCAATGGAAATCTATGGCGGTGGTACCACCTATTACTCTGTCCACCACGTTCAAGCAGTATGGACCTGGAGATCATGCTGTAAGTTATCTAATGTATACCATTAGGCTAACGTAAAGACCGTAGGGGAACTGTAGTAGGAGCTACCTGCGGAACTAATCTGAAATGTTTTGAATGTGTATTATGACCTGAAATGATAGTAGCCATCATCATCATTGTATATCGAGCAAGAGTTTTTCCCTATGTACTCTAGCAGTAACCCTATATAGGACGTCGCACGTCCTATAAAGGGCTAGTTTAACAGTAGCCAAGGCCAGCAATAACCTAGGTGTCTGGTATCGAGAGGCGTTCGTTCAGTATGGGGTGTCATATCGGTCTGGGCGGTGTACTGAACCGGTCAGGTTAAACGAATTTTCAGGGTTAATTAAATATTAATATGTATGACATACTGTAGTAGCACGGTACTGTCTTTTGTAGCATCTTTCCCTGCCCAGAACGAGCTTGGCACATTTTGCACTTATTCATGAGTCAGAATGTTGGTTGCACAATGTCTTACAGTGATGGGAAATTACCTTTTTGTGATGAATACTGAAAGTGTTTGTGTTTACGATTGGTATTACTTTTAACGAATAATTAATAGCCAGATGATCAGTAGTATCAGCATCTGTTTATTTATGAAAGATGTGGTAAATGTGGGCTCTCTGAATGTGGAATGTTGTCTTCATCAGGGTTTTGAGTACAGTCGGAGTGGAAACCCTACTAGAAACTGTCTGGAAAAAGCTGTTGCTGCTTTGGATGGAGCAAAGTATTGTAAGTGTTCATGTCTGACACCACTACCTCATCAATTTGTATCTAATAAAATATAACAAGTTCAGAGAATGTAGGCCTATAGCTTACAGGTAGAAAATACCGCTATACATTTAACTAGACTCCTGTTTACAACTTGAAGAGAATGTATTCTTAACTGGGAATTTTCTGTAGGTTTTGCTCTTGCTTCCGGGCTAGCTGCGACTATGACCATCACTCACATGCTGAAAGCTGGAGATGGCGTTGTCTGCATGAGTGATGTGTATGGAGGTAAGACATGGCCCAAAGTGTCTGTAAAACTGTCTGGAGAACTACCAAAAGGTAGACAAATGTTGCCAGTGAAAGTGTACACACATACAGTTGAAGTTGGAAGTTTACATACACTTAGGTTGGAGTCATTAAAACTTGTTTTTCAACCACTCCACACATTTCTTGTTAACAAACTATAGTTTTGGCAAGTCGGTTAGGACATCTACTTTGTGCATGACACAAGTAAGTTTTCCAACAATTGTTTACAGACAGATTATTTCACTTATAATTCACTGTATCACAATTCCAGTGGGTCAGAAGTTTACATACACTAAGTTGACTGTACCTTTACACAGCTTGGAAAATTCCAGAAAATTATGTCATGTCTTTAGAAGCTTCTGATAGGCTATTTGACATAATTTGAGTCAATTGGAGGTGTACATATGGATGTATTTCAAGGCCTACCTTCAAACTCTGCCTCTTTGCTTGACATCATGGGAAAATCAAAATAAATCAGCCAAGACCTCAGAGAAAAAAAAAATGTGTAGACCTCCACAAGTCTGGTTCATCCTTGGGAGCAATTTGAAGCACGGGGGTGGCAGCATCGTGTTGTGGGGGTGCTTTGCTGCAGGAGGAACTGGTGCACTTCACAAAATAGATGGCATAATGAGGAAGGACAATTATGTGGATATATTGAAGTAACATCTCAAGACATCAGTCAGGAAGTTAAAGCTTGGTCGCAAATGGATCTTCCAAATGGACAATGACCCCAAGCATACTTCCAAAGTTGTGGCAAAATGGCTTATGGACAACAAAGTCAAGGTATTGGAGTGGCAATCACAAAGCCCTGACCTCAATCCTATAGAGAATTTGTGGGCAGAACTGAAAAAGCGTGTGCGAGCATGGAGGCCTACAAACCTGACTCAGTTACACCAGCTCTGTCAGGAAGAATGGGCCAAAATTCACCCAACTTATTGTGGGAAGCTTGTGGAAGGCTACCTGAAACGTTTGAACCAAGTTAAACAATTTAAAGGCAAGGCTACCAAATACTAATTGCGTGTATGTAAACTTCTGACCAACTGGGAATGTGATGAAAGAAATAAAAGCTGAAATTAATAATTCTCTGCTATTATTCTGACATTTCACATTCTTAAAATAAAGTGGTGATCCTAACTGATCGAAGACAGGGAAGTTTTACTAGGATTAAACAATCAGGAATTGTTTAAAACTGAGTTTAAATGTATTTGGCTAAGGTGTATGTAAACTTCTGACTTCAACTGTATTTGTAAGTATGGTTTGATGCATACAGCCATTACCATGAAACGGTAATACATGATGCCTTTTTCTCTACAGGCACCAATCGTTACTTCCGGAAGATTGCTACAGAATTTGGCTTGGATGTCTCCTTTGCTGATTGTACCAAAATCGAGTTGCTCCAGGCCGCTCTTAAGCCGAACACAAAGGTAAGTGGAATTCTAAGTCTGCTTAGTTACCTTATGCGATTGATTTATTTTCACCTAAATCTCAAGTTTGAAAGAACCCAGGTTTCAGGTTTCCAGGCTGTTGGTGTGAGAATAGATGTGTCATCCAGCATCAGCACTACCATTTCGCTTTTGTTCTTCATGTTAAGTGCTTCACCCTGAGCTTTTCCATGAGTCATGGCATCATCAAGGAGAAACTTCACTGTGACTTGTCTCTCCAGTCCATACATGCCCATAGTTTAATACCTAGATCTTATAGATGTACGTTTTTGATTAGGAGCCAAAACTATGAAACTCAAATGACACCTGCTGCTACAAGACTAGATACTGTATATGATTGATATATACTGTATTACCTTCCACTCAAACTAATTTGTTCATGAAATTCTGAAGGGATTCTCTTTTATTTTCTATCTTCATGTAGTTAGTATGGATTGAGACTCCCACCAACCCTACCATGAAGGTGGTGGATATCCAGGCCTGTGCAGCTGTGGTCCACCAACACAACAAGGATACCGTGGTGGTCGTGGACAACACTTTTATGTCAGCCTACTTCCAGGTATGTAACAAGTCTATCCTGCCTTGTATGCGTTGTTGGTTATGTATCTAGATTGTTGGTTCTGCATTGCCATGTTCAGCCCAGGGACCGTTGGAAATGAAAACCTTAGTGAATTGAATTAAAATGGATGTGTTCCTTCATTTCACGCTCTCGGGTTTAACACATCCAGTCATTTCCTCTTCACATAGTGTCATTGATTAACCCGAATATACTCCAATGTGTTTCTCTTGCTCTTTAGCGCCCCTTGGACCTCGGAGCAGACATCTGCATGTATTCAGCTACTAAGTACATGAATGGTAGGTACATTCTGTCTGTACATTGATGTTGACTGAAGAGAATTTCCACACAAATAAAATCAGTTTACATGGGAGTTTTATTTTTTTTCTTATTTGATTGACAGGTCACAGTGATGTTGTAATGGGCCTGGTGTCTGTGAATAGTGAGGACCTGTATGACCGACTGAAGTTCCTACAGAATGGTGAGAGATGGATCAATGGCAACTGGATAAAAGCTATGCTAAGCTGACACACCCGCCACATTTTTTGCCTACTATGATTGAAGCACTTGAACTTCACTGTGAAGCAGTTGCTAAATTTTTGTGACTTACTTTTGCCCAACAAAAACCCACACATGCTCGTGATGCCAGGGCTTTCCACCAATTATAAACCACTGATAAAGAAGGCTTTGTGTGTTACCATGTTTGATTCTTTGTCTGAGGGGCTGATTGGTGTGTTGTGTAACGCAGTATTCTTCCTTAATGTACCCTGACAAGCCCTGGGAGCCGTACCGTCCCCCTTTGACTGCTACCTGTGTAACCGTGGCCTGAAGACCCTGCACCTGCGCATGAGGCAGCACTTCAAGAATGCCCTGGCGGTGGCCAAGTTCCTGGAAGCTGACCCCAGGGTGGACAGAGTCATCTTTCCAGGTGACGGGGGGGGTTCTCTGTGGATGTCAAACTGTAGTACTTCTGTATATTGCATAACACGCATGTTTTAACTGAACCTGTTTGGTTAAATGTTGAAGACACATTTTAGTTGAATGCATTCAGTTGTACAACTGACTAGGTATCCCCCCCTTTCCTTTAACATGACCTGCTTTCTGGGCAAATAGGTGTAACAAAATTTTGACAATGCATTCACTTTGGTAATTCCCTGGGCCAGTAGAAGCACATGTATAGTTAAACACATAGCATATGCCTCTCCAGTTACTCTCTTATTCTCTGCGCTTGAGGGGACCGCACCCGGTGGTTAAGGGATTTAACAGTCGACTGACTGGTTTTCCTCTTATTCCCCCTTCACTCTGTAGGCTTACCCTCCCACCCCCAGCACGAGCTGATGAAGAGACAGTGCACAGGCTGCCCAGGGATGATCACCTTTTACATAAAGGGAAAACTGGAGAATGCCACCACCTTCCTCAGCAGCCTCAAGGTGATTAGAGAATTGAGACGCTCACGTCTGATTCACAATATAATGCGAAGGCGATCTCTACTGGACTGGTCTGGTTACGCTGCGTACACCGTAGTTGCTGGAACAATGCTGGAAAGAACAGTGGGAAAAGAAACTGCATGGTTCGGCTCTATAGTATGAGGCATCATTGTATTTTACTACAGTATGGGTTGTGAATTAAATCACAGATGGACACAGTAATAACATTTTGTGCTGTTTTTTTATTTCAGTTGTTTGCACTTGCCGAGAGCCTTGGCGGTTATGAAAGTTTGGCAGAGCATCCGTAAGTATTCCTACATATCATCAACAATCGTAATATTGTAACTGCTATGATATTTAGATTCAAAATGTTGTCAGCTGAACCAAGAAATTGACTGTAATATCGAAATATAAAGTACTTTGATTGCCTCACTTTTGAACAATAATGCCACAAGGGGGCAGCAGTGGTCAAGAATAAATATTTTATTTATATATATAATAATACATATTACTTTGAAGTTTTGAAACCAACTTTTTAAACATAGTGCCAATAGAAATGTATTATTTTTTCATTTTTAGCGATTTTCTTTTTCTTTCCCTCTCAGGGCGATAATGACCCATGCGTCTGTTCCAGAGAGTGATAGGGCTGCCCTAGGGATCAGTGACACGCTGATCCGTCTGTCTGTGGGGCTGGAGGACGAGCAGGACATCATTGAGGACCTGGAACAAGCCTTGAACGCCGCGGTATGTACACTACCATACAATACACTACACTCTGCCTGCTCATAGCATACTCCCTGAAAACAAGTCTCTAACCTCAGCTAGCCTAGCACCAAGAACCACTGATTTCTGGCCATTGCGAAGTAGGGTAGCTCTGTCAAATCCAGACAAATGGGACCTGTTCAGTGATGATAATCACTGGAATATTTTGTCCCAAACACATCCATAGTACATCCACTGAACATCCCATTGCCCTCGACTATCCTTACCACACAAATGGTTGTTTCCATCTTTTTGTTTTCTTTGAGCAGCATCCGAATAAGTAATGTCTTCACGACGTCCCAAGACCAGCRGTTGTCTGTCGTCAGCGTGGCGGAGCAAAGGCAAGAGTACGCAGTGTTTCTAGCCGTGTACAAGGAGAGAGCAGCGAGATGGTGCCTCAACACAGCACACACAAACTGTATTTATGAATGCACTCATCAGGGGAAAACCTGCTCTTTAAACATACGCTTTCTTCATTAATTATTGATAACCTTTTTTATCATCAATTCTTTGAATGCTGATTTTATCAGGAGGAAGTATTCCTAAATTTTATTTCTTGCTGCTTTTGCTGTGTGTGTGTGTGTGTGTTTTTTGTTTTGTTATTTTTTTGTTTGGATTGCGTTGATGGGGCATTGTGAATGACGGTCTTATTCAATTAAAACTGGTATTCGGGACTTTCAGGAGTAAGGGAAAACAGCATTCAGTTGTCTTTCTGCTTCATATAGTTAAACATGAAAACTAATGTACGGTACATTGAACCATGAGAAGAATGTCTTGCTCTGTAAATGTCGGGACAGCAGTTTTGATTAAATACAACAGTGTCTGGATCTATCAGATGTATGCCTAGTAAAGGAGTCTTAAAGGAAGTTGGCCCATGAGGGATTGCCAACTGCATGCTTGTCCTTGCCTTGTGTCAACATTTTTAGTGGAATCACTCGCTCAAGAGAATAATACTTGTTTAATGTACAAAGTTCCAGTGGTATTGCTGAACTCAACCCACAGGCCTGTTCTCAGATCAAAACACCCAATGTCAGGGTTTTCTAACTAAGAACCGACCAACCCCACGTCGTGTTGGAGCTCTTCACTCAGTTGACAGTGTTATCAATCACATATCATACTTACTGTATCTCTGATTGCTACGCAAGTATGTGCTTCAATTGGGAAAGACCATGTTTGAACAATGTCATCTGTGTGACCAAACTCATTAAATTCACTTCGCAGTACGTCATGTTGGAACTCTCATTCACTCAACTGTGTTATAAATCACATATCATACATACTGTATCTGTTTGCTACTTAAGTGTATGCTTCAATGTCTGATCTATGTTATCTGTGTGATGTACTGTAGAATGTAGGCTACTGTTTATTAAGCTGTTGTAAACAATGCAATGGAGTAAAACAAATGTATAATTTTGTTTAACCTCTACGGGATCGGTGTCTCTAAACCAGGACGGTTGTTGCTATTGTGACTAGAATGACGTTGTGTGCAACAGCCAACTTTCCGGGACATAGACATGTCTTATGGGCAGAAAGCTTAAATTCTTGTTAATCTAACTGCGGTGTCCAATTAACAGTGAAATACAATGCTATTGTTTGAGGAGAGTGCACAACAACAACACTTTTGTCACGGCAACTGGTTTGATACATTCACCTCTGAAGGTAAATAATGTTCTTACATTCAGTAATCTTGCTCTGATTTGTCATCCTATGGGTCCCAGAGATAAAATGAAGCATAGTYTTGTTTGATTAAAATACATTTTTATGTTCAAATGTAGGAACTGGGGTCTACAATTTGACCCCACTGCTGTCTCTGGCTCCCTGCCCGGCCTTCTAGATGTGTGAATGTTAGTTTATAGGCTAATGATCCATCATGTATGACATTCCTGGGTGTGTGTAAACGTACATTTTTTATTACCATAGCATTTTTACATGTTCTCTATAGTTATGTACTTAAATGTATTAGTTGACCAATTTGGCACATTTGGGAAAACTCATGGCAGACTTGATACAAAATATTGTGCAGTAATGTAATTCTTCACTGGATCAGTCTGAAAATGTGTGCACAGTCTGCTGCCACACTTTTCACTTAGTCAGCTCATGGATTCAAACCAGCAACCTTTCAGTTACTAGCCCAACGATCTTAACCAGTAAGCTACCTGCCGCCCTCTCCCTGACCCAGTCCGTAATGCCTACAGTCCCTGTGTCCGTAGTTCCTGCGTCCAAGAACGTCAAGGTAACCTGTCTAAATGACTATCGCCCCGTAGCACTCACATCTGTAGCAATGAAATGCTTTGAAAGGCTGGTCATGGCTCACAAAACCATCTTCAGACACCCTGTACCCACTGCAATTGGCATACCGCCCAAACAGAGCCACAGATTGACACAATCTCTATTGCACCTCTCACCTGGACAAGAGGAACACCTATGTGAGAATGCTGTTTATTGACTACATCTCAGCGTTCAACACCATAGTCCAAGCTCATCACTAAGCTAAGGACCCTGGGACTGAACACCTGCAACTGGAACCTGGACTTCCTGACGGGCCGCCACCAGGTGGTGAGGATAGGCAACAACACATCCGCCAGGCTGACCATCAACACGGGGGCCCCACAAGTGTGCGTGCATAGTCCCATCCTGTACTCCCTGTTCACCCACAACTGCATGGCCACGCACTACTCCAACACCATTAAGTTTGCTGACAACACAACTGTGGTAGACCTGATCACCAATGGAGATGAGACAGCCCATAAGGAGGTCAGAGACCTGGCAGTGTGGTGCCAGGACAACAACTTCTCCCTCAACATCAGCAAGACAAAGGAGCTGATCGTGGACTACAGGAAATGGAGGGCCGAGCAGGCTCCAATTCACATTGACAGGGCTGTAGTGGAGCGGGTCAAGAGCTTAAGTTCCCTGGTGTCCACATCACTAAGGATCTATCATGGTCCACACACACCCACACGAATGACAATGCTTCCCCCTCAGGAGGCTGAAAAGGTTTGGCATGGGTCCTCAGATCCTCAAAGTTCTACAGCTGCACAACTGGGAGCATCTTGACTGGCTGCATCACCGCTTGGTATGGCAACTGCTTGGCATCCGACCGCAAGGTGCTACAGAGGGTAGTGCGTATGGCGCAGACATCACTGGGGCAGAGCTCCCTGACATCCAGGACCTGCGAGCCAGGCCTAATCGCCAAACATCAGTGCCCTACCTCACTAATGCTCTTGTGGCTGAATGGAAGAAATTTCCACGTGTCCACATACTTTAGTAAGTAACCCGTAAGTAAGCATTTCACTGTTAGTCTACACCTGTTGTTTATGAAGCATGTGAAGAATAACATTTTATTTGATTTCATTACACTAGTGTCAGAAGTGGGATCACACTTGGCTACTTACACCTGTTTGTGGAACTATTTCAGGAACTGTGGAATGTCAAGGTCAGATCAGTCCGATGTGTAAGAAATAGGAATTGGAATTCATCTACCAAATATGGTGATTGATCCGGTATTACTAGCTACTAGGATTATGAAATGTCCGGTCTGTTTGCATCTCTTTTGCATACTTCCTTATTCAATCAAATTCATTAATAAAGCCCTTCTTACATCAGCTGATGTCACAAAGTGCTGTACAGAAACTAGAGGTCGACCGATTATGATTTTTCAACGCCGATACTGATACCGATTATTGGAGGACGAAAAAAAGCCGATACCGATTAATCGGCCGATTTTTATATATATTTGTAATAATGACAATTACAACAATACTGAATGAACAATGAACACTTATTTTAACTTAATATAATACATCAATAAAATCAATTGAGTCTCAAATAAATAATGAAACATGTTCAAATTTGGTTTAAATAATGCAAAAAAACAAMAAAAAAAGTTAAAGTGCAATATGTGCCATGTAAAAAAGCTAACGTTTAAGTTCCTTGCTCTGAACATGAGAACATATTTTATTTATTTTTATTTAACCAGGTAGGCTAGTTGAGAACAAGTTCTCATTTGCAACTGCGACCTGGCCAAGATAAAGCTTAGCAATCGACACATACAACAACACAGAGTTACACATGGAATAAACAAACATACAGTCAATAATACAGTAGAACAAAAGAAAACAAAAAGTCTATATACAGTGAGTGCAAATGAGGTAAGATAAGGGAGTTAAGGCAATAAATAGGCCATGGTGGCGAAGTAATTACAATATAGCAATTAAACACTGGAATGGTAGATGTGCAGAAGATGAATGTGCAAGTAGAGATACTGGGGTGCAAAGGAGCAAGATAAATAAATACAGTATGGGGATGAGGTAGGTAGATAGATGGGCTGTTTACAGATGGGCTATGTACAGGTGCAGTGATCTGTGAGCTGCTCTGACAGCTGGTGCTTAAAGCTAGTGAGGGAGATATGAGTCTCCAGCTTCAGAGATTTTTGCAGTTCGTTCCAGTCATTGGCAGCAGAGAACTGGAAGGAAAGACGACCAAAAGAGGAATTCGCTTTGGGGGTGACCAGTGAGATATACCTGCTGGAGCGTGTGCTACGAGTGGGTGATGCTATGGTGACCAGTGAGCTGAGATAATGCGGGGCTTTACCTAGCAGAGACTTGTAGATAACCTGTAGCCAGTGGGTTTGGCGACAAGTATGAAGCAACCAATGAGAGCATACAGGTCGCAATGGTGGGTAGTGTATGGGGCTTTGGTGACAAAACGGATGGCACTGTGATAGACTGCATCCAATTTGTTGAGTAGAGTGTTGGAGGCTATTTTATAGATGACATCACCGAAGTCGAGGATCGGTAGGATGGTCAGTTTTACGAGGTTATGTTTGGCTGCATGAGTGAAGGATGCTTTGTTGCGATATAGGAAGCCGATTCTAGATTTAATATTGGATTGGAGATGCTTGATGTGAGTCTGGAAGGAGAGTTTACAGTCTAACCAGACACCTAGGTATTTGTAGTTGTCCACGTATTCTAWGTTAGAGCCCTCCAGAGAAGTGATGCTGGACGGGCGAGCAGGTGCGGGCAGTGATCGGTTGAATAGCATGCATTTAGTTTTACTTGCGTTTACGAGCAGTTGGAGGCCTCGAAATGGTCGGTGATCTGTTTGTTTACTTGGCTTTCGAAGACCTTAGAAAGACAGGGTAGGATAGATATAGATCTGTAGCAGTTTGGGTCTAGAGTGTCACCCCCTTTGAAGAGGGGGATGACCGCGGCAGCTTTCCAATCTTAGGGAATCTCAGACGATACGAAAGAGAGGTTGAACAGGCTAGTAATAGGGGTTGCAACAATTTCGGGAGATCATTTTAGAAAGAGAGGGTGCAGATTGTCTAGCCCGGCTGATTTGGAGGGGTCCAGATTTTGCAGCTCTTTCAGAACATCAACTATCTGGATTTGGGTGAAGGAGAAATGGTGGGGGCTTTGGCGGGTTGCTGTGGAGGGTGCCGGGCAGTTGACTGGGGTAGGGGTAGCCAGGTGGAAAGCATGGCCAGCCGTAGAGAAATGCTTATTGAAATTCTCGATTATCGTGGATTTATCGGTGGTGACAGTGTTTCCTAGCCTCAGAGCAGTGTGCAGCTGGGAGGTGCTCTTATTCTCCATGGACTTTACAGTGTTCCAGAAATGTTTTGAGTTAGTACTACAGGATGCACATTTCTGTTTGAAAAAGCTAGCCTTAGCTTTCCTAACTGCATGTGTATATTTGTTCCTAACTTCCCTGAAAAGTTGCATATCACGGGGGCTATTCGATGCTAACGCAGAACACCACAGGATGTTTTTGTGCTGGTCAAGGGCAGACAGGTCTGGAGTGAACCAAGGACTATATCTATTCCTAGTTCTACATTTTTTGAATGTGGCATGCCTATTTAAGATGGTGAGGAAGGCACTTTTAAAGAATAGCCAGGCATCATCTACTGACGGGATGAGGTCAATGTCATTCCAGGATATCCCGGCCAGGTCGATTTAGAAAGGCCTGCTCGCAGAAGTGTTTTAGGGAGCGTTTGACAGTGATGAGGGGTGGTCGTTTGGTCGCAGACCCAWTACGGATGCAGGCAATGAGGCAGTGATCGCTGAGATCTTGATTGAAAACCTCAGAGGTGTATTTGGAGGGCGAGTTAAATTAGATGACATCAATGAGGGTGCCCGTGTTTACGGATTTCGAGTTGTACCTGGTTGGTTGATTGATCATGAAAGCTGGTGGTTCCTTTTAACATGAGTCTTCAATATTCCCAGGTAAGAAGTTTTAGGTTGTAGTTATTATAGGACTATTTCTCTCTATACCATTTGTATTTCATATACCTTTGACTATTGGATGTTCTAATAGGTACTTTAGAATTGCCAGCCTAATCTCGGGATTGATAGGCTTAAAGTCATAAACAGCGCAATGATTGAAGCATTGCGAAGAGCTGCTGGCAAACGCAGTAAAGTGCTGTTTGAATGAATGCTTACGAGCCTGCTGCTGCCTACCACCGCTCAGTCAGACTGCTCTATCAAATCATAGACTTAATTATAATATAATAACACACAGAAACACGAGCCTTAGGTCATTAATATGGTCAAAACTGGAAACTATCATTTCGAAAACAAAACGTTTATTCTTTCAGTGAAATACGGAACCGTTCCGTATTTTATCTAACGGGTGGCAACCCTAAATCTAAATATTCCTGTTACATTGCACAATCTTCAATRTTATGTCATAAGTACGTAAAATTCTGGCAAATTAGTTCGCAACGAGCCAGGCGGCCCAAACTGTTGCATATACCCTGACTCTGCGTGCAATGAACGCAAGAGAAGTGACACAATTTCCCTCGTTTAAAATTGCCTGCTAACATGAATTTCTTTTAACTAAATATGCAGGTTTAAAAAAAGATACTTCCGTGTATTGATTTTAAGAAAGGCATTGATGTTTATGATTAGGTACATTCATGCAACGATTGTGCTTTTTTTGCAAATGCGCTTTTGTTAAATCATCCCCGTTTGGCGAAGTTGGCTGTCTTTGTTAGGAAGAAATGGTCTTCACACAGTTCGCAACGATCAAGGCAGCCCAAACTGCTGCATATACCCTGACTCTGTTGCACAGAACGCAAGAGAAGTGTCACAATTTCCCGAGTTAAAARAAATTCATGTTAACAGGCAATATTAACTAAATATGCAGGTTTAAAAATATAAACTTGTGTAATGATTTTAAGAAAGGAGTTGATGTTTATGGTTAGGTACACATTGGTGCAACGACAGTGCATTTATCGCGAATACGCTTGTTAAATCCCCCGTTTGGCGAAGTAGGCTGTGATTCAATGATAAATTAACAGGCACCGCATCGATTATATGCAACGCAGGACAAGCTAGATAAACTAGTAATATCATCAACCATGTGTAGTTAACTAGTGATTATGTTAAGATTGATTGTTTTTTATAAGATACGTTTAATGCTAGCTAGCACCTTACCTTGGCTCCTTGCTGCACTCGCATAACAGGCAGTCAGCCTGCCACGCAGTCTCCTCGTGGAGTGCAATGTAATCGGCCATGATCGGTGTCCAAAAATGCCGATTATCGATTGTTATGAAAACTTGAAATCGGCCCTAATTAATCGTCCATTCTGATTAATCGGTCGACCTCAAACAGAAACCCAGCCTAAAACCCCAAACAGCAAGCAATGCAGGTGTAGAAGCACAGTGGCTAGGAAAAACTCCCTAGAAAGGCCAGAACCTAGGAAGAAACATAGAGAGGAACCAGGCTATGAGGGGAGGCCAGTCCTCTTCTGGCTGTGCCGGGTGGAGATTATAATAGAACATGGTCAAGATGTTCAAATGTTCATAGATGACCAAAAGGGTAAAATAATAATAATAATCACAGTGGTTGTCGAGGGTGCAACAGGTCAGCACCTCAGGAGTAAATGTCAGTTGGCTTTTCATAGCCGATCATTCAGAGTATCTATACTGCTCTTGCTGTCTCTAGAGAGTTGAAAACAGCAGGTCTGGGACAGGTAGCACGTCCGGTGAACAGGGTTCCATAGCCGCAGGCAGAACCGTTAAAACTGGAGCAGCAGCACGACCAGGTGGACTGGGGACAGCAAGGAGTCATCAGGCCAGTTAGTCCTGTTGGTCCTAGGGCTCAGGTCCTCCGAGAGAGAGAAAGTAAGAAAGAGAGAAAGAGAGAGAATTAGAGAAGGCATACTTAAATTCACACAGGACACCGGATAAGACAGGAGAAATACTCCAGATATAACAGACTTACCCTAGCCCCCGACACATAAACTACTGCAGCATAAATACTGGAGGCTGAGACAGGAGGGGTCGGGAGACACTCTGGCCCCGTACGACGATACACCGGACAGGGCCAAACAGGCAGGATATAACCCCACCCACTTTGTCAAAGCACAGCCCCCACACCACTAGAGGGATATCTTCAACCACCAACTTACCATCCTGAGACGAGGCCGAGTATAGCCCACGAAGATCTCCCCCACGGCACAACCCAAGGGGGGGGCAGGAAGATCACGTCAGTGACTCAACCCACTCAAGTGACGCACCCCTCCTAGGGAAGGCATGGAAGAGCACCAGTAAGCCAGTGACTCAGCCCCTGTAATAGGGTTAGAGGCAGAGAATCCCAGTGGAGAGAGGGGAACCGGCCAGGCAGAGACAGCAAGGGCGGTTCGTTGCTCCAGTGCCTTTCCGTTCACCTTCACACTCCTGGGCCAGACTACACTCAATCATATGACCTACTGAAGAGTCTTCAGTAAAGACTTAAAGGTTGAGACCGAGTCTGCGTCTCTCACATGTGTAGGCAGACCATTCCATAAAAATTGAGCTCTATAGGAGAAAGCCCTGCCTCCAGCTGTTTGCTTAGAAATTCTAGGGACAATTAGGAGGCCTGCGTCTTGTGACCGTAGCGTACGTGTAGGTATGTACGGCAGGACCAAATCGGAAAGATAGGTAGGAGCAAGCCCATGTAATGCTTTGTAGGTTAGCAGTAAAATCTTGAAATCAGCCCTTGCCTTAACAGGAAGCCAGTGTAGAGAGGCTAGCACTGGAGTAATATCATCATTTTTTGGGGTTCTAGTCAAGATTCTAGCAGCCGTGTTTAGCACTAGCTGAAGTTTATTTAGTGCTTTATTTATTTCATCCGGGTAGCCGGAAAGTAGAGCATTACAGTAGTCTAACCTAGAAGTGACAAAAGCATGGATTAATCTTTCTGCATCATTTTTGGACAGAAAGTTTCTGATTTTTGCAATGTTACATAGATGGAAAAAAGCTGTCCTTGAAACAGTCATGATATGTTCGTCAAAAGAGAGATCAGGGTCCAGAGTAACACCAAGGTCCTTCACAGTTTTATTTGAGATGACTGTACAACCATCAAGATTAATTGTCAGATTCAACAGATTTCTTTGTTTCTTGGGACCTAGAACTAGCATCTCTGTTTTGTCCAAGTTTAAAAGTATAACATTTGCCACCATCCACTTCCTTATGTCTGAAACACAGGCTTCCAGGGAGGGCAATTTTGGGGCGTTTTGTATACATTGTTTGTCTTCAGAAAGGCAGTGAGTTGCTGCGCTAAAGCTTTTTCAAWTTTTTTTGAGAGGAATGGGAGATTCGATATAGGCTGATAGTTTTTAATATTTTCTGGGTCAAGGTTTGGCTTTTTCAAGAGAGGCTTTATTACTGCCACTTTTAGTCAGTTTGGTACACATCCGGTGGATAGAGAGCCGTTTATTATGTTCAACATAGGAGGGCCAAACACAGGAAGCAGCTCTTTCAGTAGTTTAGTTGGAATAGGGTCCAGTATGCAGCTTGAACGTATAGAGGCCATGATTATTTTCATCAATGTGTCAAGAGATATAGTACTAAAACACTTGAGTGTCTCCCTTGATCCTAGGTCCTGGCAGAGTTGTGCGTACTCAGGACAACTGAGCTTTGTAGGAATACTCAGATTTAAAGAGGAGTCCCTAATTTGCTTTCTACTGATCATGATCTTTTCCTCAAAGAAGTTCATGAATTTATCACTGCTGAAGTGAAAGCCATCCTCTTGGGGATTGCTGCTTTTTAGTTAGCTTTGCAACAGTATCAAAAATACATTTTGGATTGTTCTTATTTTCCTCAATTAAGTTGGAAAAATAGGATGATCGAGCAGCAGTGAGGGCTCTTCGATACTGGACGGTACTGTCTTTCCAAGCTAGTCGGAAGACTTCCAGTTTGGTGTAGCGCCATTTCCGTTCCAATTTTCTGGAAGCTTGCTTCAGAGCTCGGGTATTTTCTGTATACCAGGGAGCTAGTTTCTTATGACAAATGTTTTTAGTTTTTAGGGTTGCGACTGCATCTAGGGTATTGCGCAAGGTTAAATTGAGTTCCTCAGTTAGGTGGTTAACTGATTTGTGTCCTCTGATGTCCTTGGGTAGGCAGAGGGAGTCTAGAAGGGCATCTAGGAATCTTTGGATTGTCAGAGAATTTATAGCACGGTGAATGATTTTTTGATGATCCTTGGTTGGGGTCTGAGCAGATTATTTGTTGTGATTGCAAACGTAATAAAATGGTGGTCCGRTAGTCCAGGATTATGAGGAAAAACATTAAGATCCACAACATTTATTCCATGGGACAAAACTAGGTCCAGAGTATGACTGTGGCAGTGAGTAGGTCCGGAGACATGTTGAACAAAACCCACTGAGTCGATGATGGCTCCAAAAGCCTTTTGGAGTGGGTCTGTGAACTTTTCCATGTGAATATTAAAGTCACCAAAAATTTGAATATTATGACTACAAGGTCCGATAGGAATTCAGGGAACTCAGTGAGGAACGCTGTATATGGCCCAGGAGGCCTGTAAACAGTAGCTATAAAAAGTGAGTAGGCTGCATAGATTTCATGACGAGAAGCTTGTAAATTGAAATATGCTATCGTAAATGTTAGCAACACCTCCACCTTTGCGGGATGCGCAAAGTAAACACAGTAAATTCATCCGCTTAAGCCATGTTTCAGTCAGGCCAATCACATCAAGATTATGATCAGTGATTCGTTAATTGACTATAACTGCCCTGGAAGTGAGGGATCTAACATTAAGTAGCCCTATTTTGAGATGTGAGGTATCACAATCTCTTTCAATAATGGCAGGAATGGAGGAGGTCTTTATTCCAGTGAGATTGCTAAAGCGAACATCGCCATGTATAGTTTTGCCCAACCTAGATCAAGGCACAGACACAGTTTCAAAGGGGATAGCTAGTGGCAGACTCCACTAARCTGGCAGGCTGGCTAAAAGCCTGCTGCCTGGCCTGCACCCTATCTCATTGTGGAGCTAGGGGAGTTATAGCCTTGTCTATGTTTGTAGATAAAATGAGAGCACCCCTCCAGCTAGGATGGAGYCCGTCACTCCTCAACAGGCCAGGCTTGGTCCTGTTTGTGGGTGAGTCCCAGAAAGAGGGCCAATTGTCTTCAAATTCTATATTTTGGGAGGGGCAGAAAACAGTTTTCAACCAGCGATTGAGTTGTGAGACTGCTGTCGAGCTCATCACTCCCCCTAACWGGGRGGGGGCCAGAGACAATTAATCGATGCCGACACATCTTTCTAGCTGATTTACACGTTGAAGCTATGTTGCGCTTGGTGACCTTTGACTGTTTCATCCTAACATCGTTKGTGCCGACCTGGATAACAATATCCAGTTTTAGCTTTAGCCAGCACCATCTTCAGATTAGCCTTAACGTCGGTAGCCCTGCCCCCTGGTAAACAGTGTATGGTCGCTGGATGATTCGTTTTAAATCTAATACTGCGGGTAATGAAGTCGCCGATGTCTAGGGTTTTCAATTTGTCAGAGCTAATGGTGGGAGGTTACGGCGTCTCAGACCCCGTAACGGAAGGAGTAGAGACAAGAGAAGGCTCGGCCTCTGACTCGCTGCTTAATGGTGAGAACCGGTTGAAAGTTTCTGTCGGCTGAATGAGCGACACCGGTTGAGCATACCTACAGCGTTTCCTTCCAGAAGCCATGAGAAAATTGTCCGGCTGCGGGGACTGTGCGAGGGGATTTATACTACTATCTGTACTTACTGGTGACACAGACGCTGTTTCATCCTTTCCTACACTTAAATTACCCTTGCCTAACGATTGCGTCTGAAGCTGGGTTTGCAGCACAGCTATCCTCGCCATAATGCGATCGTTCTGTATATTCTAAGTACAGTGACTGCAATTACAAGGCATCATGTTAATGTTACTACTTAGCTTCGGCTGGTGGAGGTCCTTACGAACCACGTCCAGATAAAGCGTCCAGGGTGAAAAAATGTAATGAAAAAAGTCGAGCGAGAGGAACATTTTTTAATATAGACGGCCATTAAAAAGTAAAAACCGTAAAATTGGCAGTTAGCAAAGTAAGGTTAGCAACAAACCGCACGTGAACAAGTCTACAAGTTGTGACCGGAAATGACAGTGTATTGGAGTATACTGACTTCTCATCCCCACTGATACGTATCAAACTGTGTAGTGGCATTCCATTTTCACTCCGCGCGTTGGCGACGTACTTCGCTCCTTCCTGAATCAAGGTAAGAAATAAAACAATTTTCTTTACGGTGATAATTTCGTTAGTCCATTCTACATTCTGTTATCGGCCTTAAATATATTTGGTTACATTCTGTAACATCAATGGTGGAAAAAGTACCCAATTGTCATACTTGAGTACAAGTAAAGATACCTTATTAGAATATGACTCAAGTAAAAGTGAAAGTCTCCCAGTAAAATCCTACTTGAGTAAAAGTCTAAAAGTATTTGGTTTTAAATATACTTAAGTATGAAAAGTGAAAGTATAAATCACTTCAAATTCCTTATATTAAGCCAACCAGAAGGCACCATTTTCTTGTTTTTTAAAATGTAATTATAGCCAGGGGAACGCTCTAACACTGACATAATTTACTAGATCAGAGGCAGTAGGGATGACCAGGGATGTTATCTTGATTACTGTGTGAATTAGACCATTTTCATGTCCTGCTAAGCATTCAAAATATAAAGCGTACTTTTGGGTGTTAGGGAAAATATATGAAGTAAAAAGTACATTATTTTCTTTAGGAATGTAGTGAAGTAAAAGTAAAGTTGTCAAAAATATAAATAGTAAAGTACAGATACCAAAAAAACTAATTAAGTAGTACTTTAAAGTATTTTTACTTAAGTACTTTGCCTGACTGTGTAACATACTGTCACTGACTGTCTCCAAGTGCCACCCAGTCCTTGACTTGGGATGGAATAAGGGCAGGAGCTGTCTTTTTCCAAGTCAGTCCATTCACTGAAATTCACAAATGACATTATGCTATAGTGACTTCTGATTATTCACTGTTAATTATTTCTCCATGACTATTATTATAGCCCAAATAGTAAGCATTATTGACACTGGAAAGCTGCTGTGTCTGATCCCATGTAGACTTACCACCTCCTGCCGTTGTGCCCTTGATCAAGGCACTTAGTGCCCCAAATAGAACTGCACTGTTAGTCACATGTTGTCAACATGTGGTCAACCCTCCATTTGGAGAGCTTCTGGGTGTGCAGGCTTCGGTTTTGATCCAGCCCTGAAACAACAAAAGTCTGCTTATCAAGGTCGTGTAGAGCAGCTGATGTTTAGGCCACACTGTGGTAAGACAAGGGCTTGAACAAAAGTCTGCACACCCAGTAGCTATCCTGGAGGATGGTTGCCACCCTTACCAAATACCTTTGTCTTTATAAAATGATTCCCTCATTCAATAAATCAGGAATCAAGTGTATAATGTAGGCTACTTCAAAGTATCTAACTAGACATGATTATATATAAGGCTCAAATATCAACACAATTGCACACTCAATTCGTGAAAATATACATAAAGTATTTCAGCAGATGTTGTGTGTTTTTGGTAGGGAAAGACACATTTGTGTGTGATTTCATTCATAGAAAAATAATTTGTTGTCAGAATAATCGTTTGAAAGTTATTAGAGCAATGTATTTTGGGCAATGGTGTTCTACACTGCCTTTTCTTTTGTCCCACATTTATATATAAAAAAAACATGTTAACAACCCAATCAACCAGGTTCTCACCAAAATACTTATATTATTAATGCCAATGCTGTTTTCTATGCTTGTTTTCTCTTAATACTGCGATACTGGTGCTATGTCGGATTTTATGAAGTTGCCAGACTGGAGTAAAAATATGTATTTGTCCGTTTTGTTTTGTGTGGTATCAATTAAGGTATTGATTGGGAATGGGGTTACATTTTTATGATRGGAAATGCATCAGTAAATGTGGGGAAACAGAATTCCCCTGGTGCAACTGCATGGTATTTGCAACTATAATGAGTCTGGACTATGATCAATTAAGCCATATCAATGCAGTTAAACAGGTTAATGTAAAATAATGAATTATGTTGGCTTACACTTATGGCACTTCCAAGGTCGTTTCATGATGATCATTACAGTCATGTCAGTCATTTTATATACTTAGGCTATTGTAACAAGGCATATGCCAGCATTATAAGCCTACTGCGTCTGCCCAGAGGCCTACTAAGCTTTCATGGCAACAGCCATTAGCGCTCACTTTGCAATGTATGAGCCCTGGTTAGAGTCCCTGTTGCAGCTTTCACTTTCTTCCTCTACATTGGTGGCAGTGTTGGGATCACATCCAGCTCACGTCTAGTTCTGTGATCTAGTGTTGGGAAGCATTCTGTTTTTCAACATTGTGTTGGGTGTAATTACATTGATATGTCTAGTGAACAATGGGCATGACGGATAGAATTATTCAGTGAAGGTGTGATTAAGCCTTACATCAAAGATGCATGAAGCTGAATGGAAAGTGTTATGCCCTGACCAGTTATTCAGAGGAAAATCCTCTGTAACTGTTGCATTTACATACGTTAAGCAAACACATTCTACACATTTACAAAGGACCTGTGTAAAGTGTTATTACAACCATGGTGTTATTTTGTTACTGAAGCTTAAATATCAATAACCTGACAATGATCCACATCATATGGGTAGACAAATAATGTAAGTGTGTTATGCAGCAAAACACAACTATCCTTTTTTTTAGGATGCAAACCAGTAATATGAATCACTGTTGATCCATCCTGTTCTGATCTAATGAGATGGATGTAGGATTTTCTACAGCCTAGAATCGAGGCTTTTCCCAGTAATGAAGGACAAAGCTAGACCCCTCTTGATTCTYATTGGCAAAGACTGAACAAGTTAGGGGTTATATGTCAGACTCACCTGTACCACTTTGCCCAACATGTTATACCCCAGAGGATGTAAATWAACCTCTTTTAAAGGTGATATAACTTGTGTCATTGTTATAGGGCTGTGAAACCCATAGCCAAATGGCTTCAGACTGAGTATTTCCTCACTGGAAATTGCTGATTACAATGAACATAGCTTAGAGTATTTAATTCATTTCATACTCTCCTATACCACTGTTCCCTTTATCTTAAACCCCATAGGATGTAAATAAACACAAATATTTTATACAAAATAATTCATACAAAAGTCAAGAGTTGGCTATAACATGAATACCAACAAGGTGAGTGTGTGTATCCCCATTCTCCAATCAAATACCTTTATCAATACCCAAACAAATAAATCATGATATGTCTTTTTCTCCAGTCTGGCAACCCTCATAAAATTCGAAATAGCCTCTTGTAAAATGCATTATGAAAGAAATGGTGTAATGTAAACGAAAAAGTGGAGCCTTGTATTAAATGCATTGAAGAAAATTGTGTAATGTAGGCTCCACAAAAACGCACAAAAACTGCTGAAATACTTTTTGTACGTATTTCCACGAATTGAGTGTGAAATTGTGTTGCACACACACTGAAATGTTGCACTCTCTCTCCTCGGGCAACGGCCCACTCACAATGGTACACACGCAGCACCACAGACATGTACTGAAGGGTCATTCCGATAATGCCTTAAATGTCGTTTTTTTATTGATTGATCATATTCAATAGTGTGCTTTCATGAATTATATTAGATTTATTTTTTAATGAGCTGGCGGACACCCAGAATAATAGTTTGTGTGGATGTGCTTACTAACGGGGAATAAACTAACAAAATAAAGTAGCACATTCCATGTATAATCTCCCAGCAATTTAATGGGTATTTACCAATGTTTCGGCATCACTGTGCCTTCCTCAACAATTATTAAACTATTTTCCGTGACTTACATGACCTTACAAACCATAATTTGACAATTTGGAACAGCGCATCTTGCCATTCAGCCTGGCGCATTTTCAATCTGCGCAATCTCGAACACCATACTGTCACCCACAGATTCACAGACTAGCAGCAAATACATTTGAACGAAGCGGAATCAGGAAATGAATGCCCACTCTCCATTGCTATTCAATGAAGATCCCGCCTTCATTCTGCTTTGATCAACCTTTTCTGCCTCGGCGTGTGAATCTGTGCCAGCAATAGTGTAACGCTCGTCTTCCTCCTCGTCTGAGGAGGAGCAAGGATCGGACCAAAACGCAGCGTGGGTTGAATACATAATAATTTTAATAATAATAACGAAGACGAAAAAACACTTGAACAAACTACAAAATAATAAACGACGTTAACAGACCTGAACTTGAGAACACATAAAACATGAACACAGGAACAAACGAACGGAACGAAACAGTGCCGTGTGGTGAACAAACGCAGACACAGCAACAATCACCCACAAACAAACAGTGAGAACAGCCTACCTTAATATGGTTCTCAATCAGAGGAAACGTAAAACACCTGCCCCTGATTGAGAACCATATCAGGCTAATGCAATGAACCCAACATAGAAACACATAACATAGAATGCCCACCCAGCTCACGTCCTGACCAACTAAACAAGGCTAAACAAAGGAAATAAGGTCAGGAACGTGACAGTGACAAATAGGCTATTTTTATAGATAAGCCAGGTCGTAATTCCCCAAAAATGAACATTTTCCTCAATAGTACTACTGCATATGATTTTACAACTCTTAGTAAAAACCCTTGTCAAATCTGATTGGCCTCCTCAAAGTTAGTCTCAGAAATCCCAGACCTAGGGCAGTATGCTGGAACATTGTTAATGTGGGAGGCAACCYGTCTACAATAAAGACTCCAATAAAGTAATCAAACACTGATTTGATGCAAATGATCCTCAAATTTCTACAGTAGAGCTGATTGTTGTAGCCTAGCCTACCTTAGTCAAGGTTTGGGGGTCAAATACACTCATGGTGGGTACTTTACTTTTGTATACATATTACCACACTGCTTACAATCTGACTGTGGAAGTTAAGATATTTTAAGAAACAGTGCTTTGACACACACCCTGCTTTTCAGATGTGCTCCGCCCAAATGGCCCTCGCCATTTTGATTGGCATTGCCACCATTGAAACTGTGACTGGTTTTAGTAGCGGTGGTGTTGACATGTCCTGTGGCACAATGTTGCCCCAACATGGTTCTCCCACACCTGAGATTGGTCCGTTTATTGTCCCAAAACATTTCTGTTCCAGTGCTGCAGGAGATGAGACTATAGGTAAAGATCAAAGCACCCTGAATGTGTGTGTGTTTGTGTGCATGTGAATAAATGTGTGTAACTTGGAGTAAATTAATAAATGCATTTAAGAATWWAGAACCCAATATTCTGCATTTACACAGGAAGCCCAGTTTTGATATTTCTTTCACTTATTAGTCTTTTGACTAATCAGATCAGCTCTGAAAAAGATCTGACGTTGTCACGATCGTCGTAATGATGAGACCAAGGCGCAGCTTGAGTAGAGTTCCACATATTTAATAAAGAGAAACTCATAAACAAAACAACAAAAGCACAAACGAAACGTGAAGCTACTGGTGTGCACAACGGCAACTATACGTAGACAAGATCCCACAACACAAACAAGGAAAAAGGCTACCTAAATATGATCCCCAATCAGAGACAACGATAAACAGCTGTCTCTGATTGGGAACCATATCAGGCCAACATAGACATACAAAACCCCTAGACATACAACACCCCTAGACATACAAAAACCCTAGACATACAAAACTAGCGTACCCACCCTAGTCACACCCTGACCTAACCAAAATATATAGAAAAACAGATATCTAAGGTCAGGGCGTGACAGACGTGTAAAAATCKAATGTGATTGGTCAAAATATCAATTAGTGGGGGAAAAAACAGAATTGGGCTGCCTGTGTAAACGCAGCCCTTATTGGACCTTGTCAGATGAGCCTGATGAACCATGTGTATAACGGATGTCGTCGGAAGGAAGAGACCAAGGCGCAGCGTTCTAAGAGTTCCACATCATTTAATCACGAAGTGAAACTAAAACGGGACAATAAAGAATACAACGACCGAACAGCTTCGATGTGCAAACTCCCTGCACACAAACAAAGAACAAGATCCCACACAGAAAGAGGGAAAAGGCAGCCTAAGTATGATCCCCAATCAGAGACAACGATAGACAGCTGCCTCTGATTGGGAACCACACTTGGCCAGAAACAAAGAAATACAAAACCTAGAATACAGAACATAGAATGCCCACCCAAATHACACCCTGACCAAAACAAAATAGAGACGTAAAAAGGATCTCTAAGGTCAGGGCGTGACAATGGGTTACATAAGGTATTATATATGTGAAGCCTAATAGTGGATGGTACAGAACCMATTATACACTGAACAAAAATATAAACGCAACATGCAACAATTTCAAAGATTTGACTGTGTTACAGTTCATATAAGAAAATCAGTCAATTGAAATAAATAAATTAGGCCCTAATCTATGGATTTCACATGACTGGAGAATACAGATATGTATCTGTTGGTCACGGATACCTTTAAAAAAAAAGTAGGGGCGTGCATCAGAAAACCAGTCAGTATCTGGCGTGACCACCATTTGCCTCATGCAGCATGACACATTTCCCTCGCATGAAGTTGATCAGGCTGTTGATTGTGGCCTGTGGAAGGTTGTCCCACTCCTCTTCAATGGCTTTGCGATGTTGCTGGATAATGGCCGGAACTATCAGGAATCAAGGTAAGACCCAGATGCGGACTGTGTCGAAGTAACAATGTTTATTACAGCAACAGGGGCAAAGGAACAGGACGTCAGGCAGAGTGGTCAGGCGGGTGGGTACAGGGCCAGGACAGGCAAGGGTCAAAAACCAGGAGGATGAGAAAAGAGAGACTGGGGAAAACCAGGAGCTGACACAAAAATGCTGGTAGGCTTGACAAACAGAGAACACAGGTATAAATACACAGGGGATAATGGGGAAGATGGGCGACACCTGGAGGGGGGTGGAAACAATCACAAAGACAGGTGAAAAAATTCAGGGTGTGACAGTACCCCCTCCCCTCTTCAAGGTGCACCACCTGGCATCTTACCTGGGCGCATACCTGGTTGACCGGTTGGGTCCAGGATGTCTGTAGCGGGGACCCAGCACCTCTCCTCCGGGCCAAAACCTTCCCAGTCAACCAGGTACTGGAAACACCTGCCCCGTGGTCAAACCCTCATGAGGCGTCTCATTGTGTACGCCGGATGGCCATCGATGACACGGGGAAGAGGGGTGGGCCTAGAAATAGGTCTAGAGTGGGTCTAGAGTGTGACCCCCTTTGAAGAGGGGGATGACCGCGGCAGCTTTCCAATCTTTAGGAATCTCGGACGATACGAAAGTTGAACAGACTAGTAATAGGGGTCGCAACAATGGAGGCGGATCATTTTAGGAAGAGAGGGTCCAGATTGTCTAGCCCAGATCATTTGTAGGGGTCCAGGTTTTGCAGCTCTTTCAGAACATCTGCTATCTGGATTTGGGTGAAGGAGAAGCTGGGGAGGCTTGGGCAAGTAGCTGCGGGGGGTGCAGAGCTGTTGGTTGGGGTTGGGGTAGCCAGCAGGAATGCATGGCCAGCCGTAGAGAAATGCATATTGAAATTCTCGATTATCGTGGATTTATCGGTGGTGACAGTGTTTCCTAGCCTCAGTGCAGTGGGCAGCTGGGAGGAGGTGCTCTTATTCTCCATGGACTTTACAGTGTCCCAGAACTTTTTGGAGATAGAGCTGCAGGATGCAAATTTATGTTTGAAAAAGCTAGCCTTTGCTTTCCTAACTGACTGTGTGTATTGGTTCCTGACTTCCCTGATGAGTTGCATATCGCGGGGACAATTCGGTGCTAGTGCAGTACGCCACAGGATGTTTTTGTGCTGGTGGAGGGCAGTCAGGTCTGGAGTGAACCAAGGGCTATATCTGTTCTTAGTTCTTCATTTTTTGAAAGGGTATTTTGAGGAAATTACTTTTAAAGAACAACCAGGCATCCTCTACTGACGGGATGAGTTCAATATCCTTCCAGGATATCCGGGCCAGGTTGATTAGAAAGGCCTGTTCGCAGAAGTGTTTTAGGGAGCGTTTGACAGTGATGAGGGGTGGTCGTTTGACCGCGGACCCATAACGGATGCAGGCAATGAGGCAGTGATCGCTGAGATCCTGATTGAAAACGTCAGAGGTGTATTTGGAGGGCAAGTTGGTCAGGATAATATCTATGAGGGTGCCCATGTTAACGGATTTAGGGTTGTACCTGGTGGGTTCCTTGATAATTTATGTGAGATTGAGAGCATCTAGCTTAGGTTGTAGGGCGGCCGGGGTGTTAAGCATATCCCAGTTTAGGTCACCTAGCAGAACAATCTCTGAAGATAGATGGGGGCATTCAATTCACATATGGTGTCTAGGGCAAAGCTGGGAGCTGAGGGGGGTCTATAACAGGCGGCAACAGTGAGAGACTTATTTCTGGAGAGATTCATTTTTTAAATTAGAAGCTCTAACTGTTTGGGCATTGACCTGGAAAGTATGACAGAACTTTGCAGGCTATCTCTGCAGTAGATTGCAACTCCTCCCCCTGGCAGTTCTGGCAGTTCTGGCAGTTCTATCTTGATGGAAAATGTTGTAGTTGAGGATGGAAATCTCAGAATTTTTGGTGGCCTTTCTAAGCCAAGATTCAGACACGGCAAGGACATCAGGGTTGGGGGAGTGTGCTAAAGCAGTGAGTAAAACAAACTTAAGGAGGAGGCTTCTGATGTTAACATGCATGAAACCAAGGCTGTTATGGTTAGAGAAGTCAACAAATGAGAGCACCTGGGGACACACAGGGCCTGGGTTAACCTCTACATCACCCGAGGAACAGAGGAGGAGTAGGATGAGGGTACGGCTAAAGGCTATCAAAACTGGTCGTCTAGTGTGTTGGGGACAGAGAATAAATGGAGCAGGTTTCTGGGCGTGGTAGAAAAGATTCAGGGCATAATGTACTGACAAGGGTATGGTAGGATGTGAGTACAGTGGAGGTAAACCTAGGCATTGAGTGACGATGAGAGAGGTTGCATCTCTGGAGGCATTGGTTATGCTAGGTGAGGTCACCGCATGTGTGGAAGGTGGGACAAAAGAGGTATCTGAGGCATGTTGAGTGGGACTAGGGGCTCCACAGTAAAATAAAACAAGACTTGCCGAGGAGTCTCGGCAAGCGGCGACGAATGCGGACACGTCAGGAACCATAGTAGGCCACCGAAAGCGCTGACGCATAAAGGCCAGGGTACGACGGGTGCCCAGGTTGCAGGCAAGCCTGGAGGAGTGGGCCCACTTCAGGACTGCGGAGCAGACGGCGTCAGGAACAAACATCCGGTTATCAGGGCCCCCCCAGGGTTCGGCTGGGAACGCTGAGCCTCATGGGCTGCTTCCCGATTCCCCAGCTGAGTGCCGTCGCCAGGCATGAAGTGGGAAGGATGGTCTCGGGTTCTGGGGTAGTAGTCGTTGGGGCTATATTGGTGAGACAGTGCATCCGGCTTGACAATCTTGTATCCCGGCCCATATTGAACCGTGTGAACAGCAGGGCCCATCTGGCTTGCCTGGAATTGAGGCGCATGGCGGTGCGGAGATACTCCAGGTTCTTGTGGTCAGTCCACACGATGAACGGATGTTCCTCCAACACCATCTTCACCTTAAGAAGATCACGATCCCCCACATCGTAGGTCCTTTCCATGGTGTTGAGGCGATGGGAGAAGAAGGCACAGGGATGTAGCTTGAGGTCAAGGACAGAACGCTACCCCGGGTAACATTTCAGCTGCACCCTGGACGTAGGCTGAGGCCAATCCATCACTGCTCTCACCTTCCCGGGATCCATCTGGACACTCACAGCAGAGATTATGTAACCCAGAAAGGGATGGTGGAGCGATGGAACTCGCACTTCTCTGCCTTCACAAACAGCTGATTCTCCAGAAGGTGTTGAAGGACCTGCCGGATGTGGATCACATGTTCTTGAGGGGAGCGGGAGAAGACGAGGATGTCATCAGTGTAGACGAAGGTGAATCATTTCAACATGTCACAGAGGACATCATTCACCAGAGCCTGGAACACAGCAAGTGCGTTGGTGAGGTCAAAGGGCATGACCAGATACTCGTAGTGGCCACTGGCTGTGTTGAAGGCGGTCTTTCAGTCGTCCCCCTCTCGTATCCGCACCAGGTGGTAGGCGTTCCGTAAATCCAGCTTGGAAAACACAGTGGCCCCCTGGAGCGACTCGAAGACCGAGAAGATGTGTAGTAACGGTTCTCAACTGTAATGTCATTGAGTCCCCGGTAGTCAATAGACGGGTGCAGGGTCTTGTCCTTTTTCGCCACATAGAAAAACCCTGCGCCGGCAGAAGAGGAAGAGGGACAGATAAATCCAGCAGCTAGGGAGTCCCCAATGTAGGTATCCATAGCCTTGGTCTCCGGTCCCTACAGAGAGTACAGATGTCCCCGGGATGGCGTGGCGCTAGAGAGAAGGTCAATCCCGCAGTCGTAGGGTTGGTGTGGTGGAAGCGACGTGGCCCGGGCCTTGCTGAACACCTCCCGGAAGTCCTGGTACTCAGAGGGAATGGCAGAGATCCGGGGCACCTTCCGAGCCCCCAGGAAGACGTCCTGGGGCAGGTTGTGCTGACATCAGGCAATGGGCGTGGCAGAACAGGCTCCAGCCCATAATGGCACCAGTAAACCTGTTAATGAGGGAATTGTGTCGCTGGGAGAATCCCAATACCACGGGAATCAGAGGGGATTTGATGAACAGGAACTGGATAGCCTCGCTGTGGTTCCCCGAAACACCCGTAGGTTGATGGGAGTGGTGTTGTGGGTCACTAGGCCTATAGAGCGCCCATCCAGTGCTCTTATGTCCATGTGAATGGAGAGGGGCTGAGTGGGGATGTTCAGCTCGGATGCCAGGGTAGTGTCCAAATTCCTCTCCCTCCGTCATTCCTGTAATCGCCCATCGATATGGCTGGTCAAAGCGATGAGGGAATCGAGCTCCGTAGGTAACCCCCGGGCTGAAAACTCGTCCTTGACCTCTTCCGAGACACCGTCCAGGAACATATCGAACAGTGCCTCTTGATTCCAAGCACTCTCCGCTGCCAACGTGCGGAAATCCACCACATAATCAGCTACACTGCGGGAGTCCTGCCGACGCTGGATTAGCCTCCGGGCGGCCTCTGGCCCGGAGAACGGGGCATCAAAGATCTTCCTCACTTCTCCCATGAACCCTTCCAGACTAGCGTATATGGCCGGCTGTTGCTCCCACACGGCAGTAGCCCAGGTGAGAGCCCTCCCGGACATCATCGTGATGAGGTAGGCTATCTTGGAGAGACCCGAGGGGAAGTATGAGGGCTGAAGCTCGAAGATGAGGGCACACTGAGCTAGGAACAAAATTTGAGAGAAATAAGCTTTTTGTGCATAAGGAAAATGTCTGGGAACATTTATTTCAGCTCATGTAACACTGGACCAACACTTTGCATGTTGCGTTTATATTTTTGTTCAGTATAGTTGGTACCTCCTACTAGGTTCCTCCTACAATAGATCACCATTTTTGTGTTTGAAAAGTATGAACCTGTCTATGTTTCTAATAATGTGTTACAGTGTCACTCCAAGCTGATCCTGCCACTCCGTTTAAAGGGTTTCTGTTGGAGGCTAGGGAATCACAGGATGGACCTGCTGTTGGCACCTTCACTCTGCTCACTCYCGCTCATAGCCGCCTTCTTCAGTGCAATGGCAATCCAGTGAGTCTGCTCTAATATAAGTGTTTTCCCCCTCTTGTTGCTTAGTTACCCTCTTATTGCAGTTTATTTTACCCTCCTTATTCCTCATCTCACATGGTCAAGCATCAGTCTCATGATCAGACAATGATACTGGTAAAAAGGTGTCATCAAGCTAAGGAGCTTTGAAATGAACTGTATGGCACCTTTGATGTCAGTCTGTCCATGACTCTAAAATGTGTGTGTAGGCAGCTGCTGTTACCCAACCCAACAACCAAGCCAAGACATTCATTGAAGCCAAGTGGAGAGCACCATACAATGGACTTTTCTATTTCAGGTCATTATTCATGCATTCATTTATTCATGAATGAATTGACTGTAATTGCTGTTGTCGCACTACAGTAAAAGGGACATTGTCTGAAAGCATGTTTCTTTATATTTTTCAGAGTCACATTTATTAAAAACATGATGAAGTTCTGGATACCAGAGGCCATTAACATCACCACCTGTCCTACTACTACTACTACCCCTATTACTACTACTACTATCACAACTCCTACTATCACTACTACTCTCAATACTACTAATATCACTACTACTACCCCTATTATTACTACTACTACTACTACTCCTCCTACTATCACTACTCCTGCTATCACTACTACTACTATCACTACTCCTACTATCACTACTCCTACTATCACTACTCCTACTCCTGCACTGCACACATCTGCACCCTCTACGTGTATGCTTATTAGCACTCTCATTCGGCCTTCACTCTTGGTAATGAGTCTTCCAAAAGGCCAGACACTTTGGCATAAGGTAAGTCATAATATGGATTTCGATATTTAACTTCTAGTTCTTTCAGTGTCTTGTTTAGGGAAATCTCCATGACTTCGTACAGCTGGGGCTGTATCCACAAAGCGTCTCAGAGTAGGAAATTGGTCGTTAGTGTGGAGAATAGAGACATTTTACTCCTACTCTTATGGGTAAAAATAAAAGCTATACATAAAACCTCTTCTTTAGTCATAAGAGTCCCACCTAGTCAACAGATATTTATGAAACCTCATGAGCTGTCCTAACCAGTTAAGAGTTACCAGCAGKTGTGTTGATAATAGAAAAGGACAGCGAGTCAGTGGTTCCTGCACCATAGAATAATGTTTTGATATTTCTATATGATCAATCCATAAATAATCTAGCCCTACATGCAACAGTATCTCTTGCGCTTTTGAGAATGATTTCACACGAGGCCTGATTCACATGATATGCCTAAATACTTATAACAGCTAGGCTAATAAATAATCACATGTTTTTATTATTTCATTGGTGTATATCGTGTTATTTCAAGTTATCCCTATATCGGGCATGCCTATAAATTGGGCAATGGAAAGCATAGGGCTTATGTTAATTTTGATTGTGTTAGGCTAAAATTATAAGACCTTTCAAGTGTTTTATCAAGGCTGACCCTAGGCATAAGCGGTCGCTTAGGGTCCCCGACTCAATTATTATTATTTTATTTTCTGGGGGGGGGGTAGAACTCAGTCAGAGTCCCAACTTACTGTTGAGAGTTAGAATTGCAGCAAACTTGCTTTAAAACTGCAACATTGTCTCTGCACCCCATGGTCAAATGTACTTTAAAACCACCAAGAGTGTGGCCACTCAAATGTTTTGCCCACCAACAAAACTTTACTTAGGGCCCCCAAATGGCTAGGGCTGGCCCTTCGTTTTATGAAACACTATCGGCAAGTGACTTGATGCTTACTGTGCTAAAGAGATTCAGAGTTGTTGAATGGGATGGATGAGTGTGTTGATATAATGGTAATTTTATAACAATTTTAACATACCATCACACTGAATGATTCAGTGCAATATGTCGATCACATTATTCAGAATATCAGAAATGGTTTCGAAAAAGGTTATGCATACCAACAAAGTGATCGTGTCATGCATAAACTATACCAAATGCTAATGCAGGAACATTGCCTTTAAATTTCAATCACGCTGTAATGCTGAGCTTCGGCGATACGGAATGAACAGAGCTCTATATTTCCTTTGCGGTACCTCAAAATGTAATGATTACCATTATGAGTTGATTTTACTCCTGGTGCAGAGTTTGTCTGGGCAGTGTCTTAACATCTATATGTAATACATGTAGCACTAGCCACTTTAAACTATGACACTTTTATGTTTACATACCCTACATTACTCATCTCATATGTATATACTGTACTCTATACCACCTACTGCATCTTGCCAATGCCGTTCTGTACCATCACTTATTCATATATCTTTATGTACATATTCTTTATCCCTTTACACTTGTGTGTATAAGGTAGTTGTTGTGGAATTGTTAGGTTAGATTACTCGTTGGTTATTACTGCATTGTCAGAACTAGAAGCACAAGCATTTCGCTACACTCGCATTAACATCTGCTAACCATGTGTATGTGACAAATAAAATTTGATTTGATTTGACCCTAAAACCTACTCCGAGGTGGGAGTTTTTTTTGTTTAAACAGGTTCTGATAGGATTCATAGGACCTGTTCTGAGACGCTTTGTGGATACGAACCGGGATGTTTTGTTCTATGGTCCTGCTGCACTTAGTCATGGTGTAGATGATTCTGGTTTAAAGCAGTACCTCTCCAACTGATCTTTTGTCTGAAAATGTTTAGTGTCTACAGTGCCATACTGTCTATTCTATGAGCAGAATGCTGGGCAATGATTTGACAACAGTTGTTATTTTGTTGCAGTTGTTCAAGATTTTGTTGTGTCCTCTCTCAATGGTTGCAGCCATCATTGCCTTTATTCTTTTGCTGCTATGGGAGCCAATACAAGTGAGTATCAATGACTTTATTTAAGCAATAAGCCCCAAAGGGGTGTGGTATATTGAGAAATATACAGTACCACGGCTATGAGCAGATTTTTAGGCACGATGTGTATATTTATATATGGCTGACAGCCAATCAGCATTCAGGGCTTGAACCACCCAGTTTATAATGTAATTTATACAACGGGTGGTTCTAATCCTGAATGCTGATCGGTTAAAACCTCACTCCAGCCCGTATCTATTCCACATGTTACCACCGGCTAAATCTATGACGTTAAAATGCCTATTTACTCTGTTCCATCTCACTGTGCAATCCACTGTCTCATCAACCCAGCCAGGCACTTTATAAGCTTGATCTCCACTATAAAAAGCATCTAGACATTATCAGATTTCTTTTAGACTAACATCTAGTTTTCAACAGCGGAGATTTGTATAAACCTTGCTGCCTGTCTCTCCGACATTTGCAACATTGTTTTAATATTCAAATTCGATCTCCAGCTGTCCCATAGTAATTAACATGTAGGGGTCGGGACTAGAGAGAGGCAGGCAGTGTTTCCTAGCCAGTCGAAATCATGAATCGGCTGGCATAATTTTAATGAAAATATACAAAGAACTGTCAATTGAATAAAGGTCAAACTAAACGAAGTGCAGCTAGTTTGCAGTCTTTCCAGCTTCAGTTTGAAGTGATTGTGTTAGCTGTGTTGTTGGCTAGCTCCACTGAACAATAGTGTCCTGACGAGAGAGCACGTTTTCTATRCCAGGCAAAATCGCGACTCATTAGCTCATTGTTATGGATGTATCCAAATAAATGTCACTAGAAAACAGCTTAAACAAATGCAAATGCAGCTACTGTTATTCTTTTTGACGTTTGATGTGACTGTAAGTTAGCCTTAGTTGGCTGGCTAGCTAGCAAGCAAGGGATAAGTACGTTGCCAGCCAGTATGAAAATGGAACATTTAGAACGAACGACGGGGTTGCGTCCATAGATACAGAACAGAACGACTGGGTCGTGCCTCTGGCAACCGAACCAACAGAACGAACGACCAGCCGGCTTGGGTAGCAACCCTAGATTTGTGTCGGGACTATATCTTGTGGAAGGAAAAAATAGTATGAAGAAATTAATCAAAATAAAGTTTTAAATGAAAATATGTCAGTCATTATATAAATATATTGGTAACCCATGGAATAAAAGTGATAATGCCCTCGAAGCCGGTATTTGGAGGATGTATTGGCACGGTTTGCCGGCCCTCGTCGAATACCCATGCCAATAATATCCTCCAAACACCAGCTTCGAGAGCATTATCACTTAAATATAAATGGTTTGAATGCAGTTTCAGCCAATCAGCCCCCAGGACCCAAACTAACCAGTTTTTAGTGTATAGACTTTCTTCCTGCCAGAACACTGTTCTGCTGTTCAGGGTTGGGGTAAACTCCATGTTGAGATGAAATGTGTGTGTGTGTGCTTTTGTCTTATAGATAACTCTTGTGGCTGTTGTGGGTGTGGCAATGGTCCTGAGCTTGGGACAAACGATTGTTGTTTTTCTACCCTTTGGGTCCAGCCATGAACTGTGAGTTCCTCAGATCAAAGCCTGAAAATGTGTGTTGAAAGTACCTGAATTGAACCTCACACTAGTAAAGATGTTATGTATATTTTTTCAGGAGGTCCATCTGTGATTTGGTTCTCAGAGTGATTGCCTTCACAACGGAGGTTTTTACCAGTAAGGAACTTCACCTTTTGATTATAACTGAAGGAGAACAATATGTCATAGCTCATGTGATTCCATGGGGTTACATAGTTGACTCGTCAGATCTAACCTATATTTTACAAGAAATCTTTCTCTTCTCGTTCGGTGGAACCCTGTAAGGTTGCRAACAAAATCAACAATCTCTGAGTGTTAGATTAGTTCTGTAGAAGGCTTACTACAGTATACCTACCCTGTGTGTTGCGGTGTTGACAGTGAATGAGATCACATTTTCAGGTTTAGCTTACTCAACCTAGTTAGTAGTACAATGTAATGGTTCCCAACATCGCTCTCACTCGAGCTACATGCGCTTTTCTCTCCTTCTGTGTTTCTCATCCCACTCTCTAACACAGTGGTGGCCATATTTGTGGGTCTGGAGGAAATTGAGAAGTGCTGCTCGATACACTGGCGCATGAAAGTGATGGGAGGGTATACAGCCTGGGTGGCTCTGTTCTACTTGATGTTCATATACCTCTGTTGCAACCAGAGTTACCAGAGGAAAAGTAAGATTTGTAAATATTAAGCAGGTTACTGTTTTTTTTGTCATGAATCTTGTTCTGGAGGSAGCTCTGAATAGTGATAACCCTAATGCCTAACCCAAACCTTAAATTAGGACCAAAAACTTTTYCCCCCCCACAATTATTTTACAATATAGACCATTTTTACTTTTCATCTGGCCTATCTAAGGTAAGATTGCTCAGTTCTGCCTCCAGGACAAGAATCATGACAATAAACGTCAACCTGCGAACATTAACGTCTCATCTCACCGTTTAAGATATTGGCATTTCTTAAAAATGTAAATCGATTTGAATATGGTTTTGTCTTCTGTTCCCTTCGCAGGAAATTCAGGAATTGATGACAAATGGATTGTGCCAAAGAGAACGGTAAGTAATCATATTATAAAGGTCACTGTGTTGCCTCCACTTTCAATCTAAAATCACAAAATACTTATCATAAGAATGTTTTTTTATATATAATTATGATTGGATGACCGAATACATGTGGGGAGGGGGTGCTTTGAAATGCAATGTGTCAAAACACATTTTCATGTCACTTTTTAAAATTGTAGTAATTCTTTCTTCTTTTCAGACACTCTCTTTTGAAAAAATCCTCAAAGTTATCCTCGTTCTGGGCAACTTGGGTTTTACAGTGGCTCTTATCATTGGAATATATACTAATGAGACATGATGACGGTGTAAAGCAAGAGGTTTGCATCGTTACATTAAAACATATATTATGACAGTAGGTTTATACTGTAGATACGTGTTATMCAYTTGGTAACATACTGTATGTCACACATGCACTTTAACCCTTGTTTATCATTGTTTCTTTTTGGTTTGGGTTACAATACACATTTATACTGTATCATGAATACTTAGATGTTTTACTATAGCTAAATTTCCATCCATATGGCAACAGATTTTCATGCAAATATTCTAAAATCCACATAAAACAATATGCACATTTTCCCACCATAGTTGTTTTCATCAAATTGACTTGTTGCACATAAAAGGATGTGTGTGATGACGTAGTGCACATAAAAATACCTTTTTGCGGTTAAATTCCCATGTACCGAATAAAAAATACAAGTTAAATGGGTTTCAATTGCATTTTCAACTCTACTAATTGTTTTCTCACTCAAAAATGTACGTTATATAGCAAGTGTGCACTCTGGTATTGGCAATGTGCTCTAGTCAACAGCGCACAGATTTWGTGCACTGTTGGCTAGAGCACACGTATAGCCTACATCAAGGGTACTACGAGGTCCAGAGCCTGCTGGTTTTCTGTTCTACCTGATAATTAATTGCACATACCTACATAAGGGACACTTGTGGCAGCTCCCTTCTGATTGATGAGGATTTTCATAAGGCAAATGGACGGTCTCTTACTAAACGTCCGTGGGTGCTATTTAAATAGGCCGACGGCCTCAGGTCGACTCCCCCCCCAAGGCCTGGTCTTCCAGGAAGTCTATTTCCAATAAGTTTAAACAGGGATTTACCATCACCAAATGGACAGGCTGAAATCAACATCAATGAGCATTGGAGAGGAACCACTATCACTGCGAAGTAATCTCGAGTTCAACGAGCCAGACAATTGGGCATATTCAGCAATATATTAGGGCATGTCCAATTCGTGATGGTAAATGCCCATTGTAATGTATTGCTAATACACATAATATTCCAATACACATAATACATTGCCAGTCTTAACATGTTATACTGCAGTTGGACAGTGTCAATTGCCAATATATGGCTATTGGACAGTGTCCATTACACATATGCTATATTGTCAGTGTGAACATGATCTTCTTCAAGTTGACAGTGTCCATTGCCAAGGTATATCCATAAGGACTTCCCATTATGAAATTGACATGCTGAATCAACCCCAACGAGAAATTCTGACTTCCTATGATGTCCTATGATCAAACATGACAAAAATACCTTCTAGGTTGATCCAGGGCTTAACATAGTGATATATATCATTTGGTCAGTATTTAGGCCATCTCAAAATTATACAGTTGAAGTCAGAAGTTTACATACACCTTGGCCAAATACATTTCAACTCAGTTTTTCACAATTCCTGACATTTAATCCTAGTAAAACATCCCTGTCTTAGGTCAGTTAGGATCGCCACTTTATTTTAAGAATGTGAAATGTCAGATAATAGTAGAGAGAATGATCATTTTTTCATCACATTCCCAGTGGGTCAGAATTTAGTATTTGGTAGCAAATTAGTATTTGGTAGTTTACATACACTCAATTAGTATTTGGTAGCATTGCCTTTAAATTGTTTAACTTGGATCAAACGTTTTGGGTAGCCTTCCACAAGCTTTCCACAATAAGTTGGGTGAATTTTGGCCCATTCCTCCTGACAGAGCTGGTGTAACTGAGTCAGGTTTGTAGGCCTCCTTGCTCGCACACGGTTTTTCAGTTCTGCCCACAAATTGTCTATGGGACTGAGGTCAGGGCTTTGTGATGGCCACTCCAATACCTTGACTTTGTTGTCCTTAAGCCATTTTGCCACAACTTTTGGAAGTATGCTTGGGGTCATTGCTCATTTGGAGACCCCTTTGCGACAAACTTTAACTTCCTGACTGATGTCTTGAGATGTTGCTTCAATATATCCACATAATTTTCCTGCCTCATGATGCCATCTATTTTGTGAAGTGCACCAGTCCACCTGCAGCAAAGCACCCCCACAACATGATGCTGCCACCCCGTGCTTCACGGTTGGGAGGGTGTTCTCGGCTTGCAAGCCTCCCCCTTTTTCCTCCAAACATAATGATGGTCATTATGGCCAAACAATTCTATTTTTGTTTCATCAGACCAGAGGACATTTCTCAAGAAGTATGATCTTTGTCCCCATGTGCAGTTGCAAACCGTAGTCTGGCTTTTTTATGGTGGTTTTGGAGCAGTGACTTCTTCGTGCTGAGTGGCCTTTCAGGTTATGTTGATATAGGACTCGTTTTACTGTGGATATAGATACCTTTGTACCTGTTACCTCCAGCATCTTCCAAGGTCCTTTGCTGTTGTTCTGGAGTTGATTTGCACTTTTCGCACCAAAGTACGTTCATCTCAAGGAGACAGAACGCGTCTCTTCCCTGAGTGGTATGACGGCTGTGTGGTCCCATGGTGTTTATACTTGCATACTATTGTTTGTACAGATGAGCGTGGTACCTTCAGGCATTTGGAATTGCTCCCAAGGATGAACCAGACTTGTGGAGGCCTACAATTTTTTGTGGAGGTCTTGGCTGATTTCTTTTGATTTTTCCATGATGTCAAGTAAAGAGGCACTGAGTTTGAAGGTAGGCCTTGAAATACATCCACAGGTACACCTCCAATTGACTCAAATTATGTCAATTAGCCTATGTCAGGGAAATTGCAAGATTATGTTATAATGCTTGTATTGCATTATAATGGTTGTTTATTCAACAGAATAGAGTATTCTGTTAACTATTGTGTGTGTGTTCTACTGAGGATGGGCCTCTATGAGATAACACTGACAGAGGATATTTACGATGTCTTCGGGTGATAAAACCTAAAGAGCATTCCAGAGAACATGAGTTAATGTTTGTGCTATACCGTACCAGGGTGAGATGGTTCCATTTGGAGTAGGAGGACCAGACACAGGTCTATACAATGAAAACTGTTGACACGCAGATACTGTATGCTATGTATTATAGGTATCTTTCATACAGATCTTAACCTTGTGACCATTCATGTATCTGTTGTTCGTCATGTAGGTTGAGAGGGGTGTATCCTGGCTATAAAAGACCTTTGTACTTTTGTTTATTCACTCTCAGTGGTTCATGGTGAATAGTTGAAAGTCATTGCTATTGCAAAGCTCTTATTATTAAAGATGTAGTTTAAGTATAACTCTGACTTGTGTGAAAGGTTTGTCTCTCCTCGTTTGATAAGACAGAAATTAACCACCACACCTAATCAGAAGCTTCTAAAGCCATGACATCATTTTCTGGAATTTTCCAAGCGGTTTAAAGGCACAGTCAACTTAGTGTATGTAAACTTCTGACCCACTGGAATTGTGATACAGTGAATTATGAGTGAAATAATCTGTCTGTAAACAATTGTTGGAAAAATTACTTGTGTCATGCACAAAGAAGATGTCCCTAACCGACTTGCCAAAACTATAGTTTGTTAACAAGACATTTGTGGAGTGGTTGAAAATGAGTTTAATTGACTCCAACCTAAGTGTATGTAAACTTCCGACTTCAACTGTATATGCCATTTGAACATGGTTCACTGACTTTTGGGTTCGGAAGCCGACTTCCTATGATCATATATGGCAAATGGACATAACATCTTGATTTAGTACTTTCAATACTTATATATACAATTTGGGCATTTCCAATGCCATTTTGGACATGGTTCTGTGACTTTTGGGTTCAGAACCTGACTTCCTATGATCATATATGGCAAATGGACAAAACATAGGCCTTATGGACAAACTCGCATAAATAAGCCAAATCTATGTCCATACTTATATATAAGTATAATTGACAAAAATTTATTTATTATGAATCCCCATTAGCTTCTGCCAAAGCAGCAGCTACTCTTCCTGGGGTCCAGCAAAATTAAGGCAGTTTATACAATTTTAAAAACATTACAATACATTCACAGATTTCACAACCCAATGTGTGCCCTCGGGCCCCTACTCCACCACTACCACATATCTACAGTACTAAATCCAGGTGTATGTATAGTGCATATGTTATCGTGTATGTGTGTGTGTGTGTGTGTGTGTGTGTGTGCATGTGTCTGTGCCAATGTTTGTGTTGCTTCACAGTCCCCGCTGTTCCATAAGGTGTTTTTTTTATTGTTTTTCAAATCTAATTTTACTGCTTGCGTCAGGAATAGAGTTCCTGTAGTCATGTGGAATAGAGTTCCATGTAGTCATGGCTCTATGTAATACTGTGTGCCTCCCATAGTCTGTTCTGGACTTGGGAACTGTGAAGAGACCTCTTGTGGCATGTCTTGTGGGGTATGCATGGGTGTCCAAGCTGTGTGCCAGTAGTTTAGACAGACAGCTCGGTGCATTCAATATGTCAATACCTCTCATAAATTAAAGTAGTGATGAAGTCAATCTCTCCTCCACTTTCAGCCAGGAGAGATTGACATGCATATTATTAATATTAGCTCTCTGTGTACATCCAACGGTCAGCCGTGCTGCCCTGTTCTGAGCCAATTGCAATTTTCCTAAGTCCTTTTTTGTGGCACCTGACCACACGACTGAACAGTAGTAAAGGTGCGACAAACTAGGGCCTGTAGGACCTGCCTTGTTGATAGTGTTGTTAAGAAGGCAGGGCAAATAAAATCAAAGTTTATTTGTCACGTGCGCCGAATACAACAGGTGTAGTAGACCTTACAGTGAAATGCTTACTTACAGGCTCTAACCAATAGCATTGCTTTTTTATAGACAGACTTCTCCCCATCTTAGCTACTACTGCATCAATATGTTTTGACCATGACAGTTTACAATCTAGGGTTATGCCAAGTAGTTTAGTCATCGCAACTTGCTCAATTTCCACATTATTTATTACAAGATTTAGTTGAGGTTTAGGGTTTAGTGAGAGTTTTGTTCCAAATACAATGCTTTTAGGGCTAACTTATTCCTTGCCTCCCAGTCTGAAACTAACTGCAGCTCTTTGTTGAGTGTTGCAGTCATTTCAGTCGCTGTAGTAGCTGATGTGTATAGTGTTGAGTCATCCGCATACATAGACACTCTGGCTTCACTCAAAGTCAGTGGCATGTCGTTAGTAAAAATTGTAAAAAGCAAGGGGCCTAAACAGCTACTCTGGGGAATTCCTGATTCTAACTGGATTATATTTGAGAGGCTTCCATTAATGAGCACCCTCTGTGTTCTGTTAGACAAGTAGCTCTTTATCCACATTATAGCAGGGGGTGTAAAGCCATAACACATACGTTTTTCCAGCAGCAGACTATGATCGATAATGTCAAAAGCAGCACTGAAGAGTAACAAGCCATCCCCCACAATCATTTTATCATCTATTTCTCTCAGCCAATCATCAGTCATTTGTGTAAGTTCTGTGCTTGTTGAGTGTCCTTCCCTATAAGCATGTTGAAAGTCTGTTGTCAAMTTGTTTACTGTGAAATAGCACTGGTCAAACACAATTTTTTCCAGAAGTTTACTAAGGGTTGGTAACAGGCTGATTGGTCGGATATTTGAGCCAGTAAAGGGGGCTTTACTATTCTTGAGTAGAGGAATGACTTTAGATTCCCTCCAGGCCTGAGGGCACACACTCTCTAGTAGGCTTAAATTGAAGATGTGGCAAATAGGAGTGTCAATATTGTCTGCTATTATCCTCAGTAATTTTCCATCCAGGTTGTCAGACCCCGGTGTTTTGTCATTGTTGATAGACAACAATAATTTTTTCACCTCTTCCACACTGACTTTATGGAATTCAAAAGTACAATTTTTGTCTTTCATAATTTGGTCTGATATACTTGGATGTGTAGTGTCAGCGTTTGTTGCTGGCATGTCATCCCTAAGTTTGCTTATCTTTCCAATGAAAAAGTCATTAAAGTAGTTTACAATATCAGTGGGCTTTGTGATGAATGAGCCTTCTGATTTAATGAATGAAGGAGCCGAGTTGGCTTTTCCCCTCCAAAATTTAATTTAATGTGCCCCAAAGCTTTTTACTATCATTCTTTATATAATTTATCTTTGTTTCATAGTGTAGTTTCTTTTTATTTAGTTTAGTCACATGATTTCTTAATTTGCAGTACGTTTGCCAATCAGTTGGGCTGCCAGACTTAATTGCAATACTTTTGCCTCTGCCATACCATTTGCCTCAAATTGCCAGGTCACAGTTGTAAATGAGAACTTGTTCTCAACTGGCCTACCTGGTTAAATAGAGGTGAAATAAAAAATATATAAAAAAATCCCTCTCAAACATACAGTTTTTCAATTCCTCATCAGTTCAAGGGGATTTAACAGTTTTCACAGGCATTTTCTTAATGGGTGCGTGCTTATTAGTAACTGGAATAAGTAGTTTCATAAATGCGTCAAGTGCAGCGTCTGGTTGCTCCTCATTACACACCACAGACCAGCAAATATTCTTAACATCATCAACATATGAATCACTACAAAACTTATTGTATGACCTCTTATACACATTTTAGGCCCAGCCTTTGGAACTTTGGTTTTCCTAGATATGGCTATAATAGTGTGATCACTACATCCTATGGATTTGGATACTGCTTTTGTCAAGTGTCAGTTGTGCAGAGGTGAGGACGGAGTCAGGCGCAGGACACAGAACTGAGTAAAATAACGTACTTTACTCAGAAAATAATCAGCCAATAAATCCACACAGGGATAACAAACCCTAACACAAAAGACTAACACAAAMCCAGGAACAATCACGCACAAAACATAATGAGAACCAGAGGGTTAAATAGGGAAATAATAATAATGTAATGGGAACCAGGTGTGTACAATCAAGACATAACAAATGGAAAAAGAAAGCCGGCGACGACGACCGCCGAATGCCGCCCGAACAAGGAGAGGCACCAACTTCGACGGAAGTCGTGACCACTTTAAAGCAAATATCTGCAGCGTTAGTAAAGATGTGATCAATACATGCTGATGATTTAATTCCTGTGCTGTTTGTAACTACCCTGGTAGGTTGACTGACAACCTGATCCAGGTTGCAGGCACTGGTTMCAGTTTWAAKTYWTTTCCTGAGKKGGCAGCTTGATGATAGCCAGTCAATATTTAAATCACCCAGAAAATATACTTCTCTGTTGATATCACATACATTATCAAGCATTTCACACATATTATCCAGATACTGACTGTTAGCACTTGGTGGTCTATAGCAGCTTCCCACAAGAATGGGCTTTAGGTGAGGCAGATGAACCTGTAGCCATATTACTTCAACAGTATTTAACATTAGATCGTCTCTAAGCTTTACAGGAATGTGGTTCTGAGTATAGACCGCAACACTTCCTCCGTTGGCATTTCTGTTTTTACGGTAGATGTTATAACCATGTATTGCTACCACTGTATCATCAAAGGTATTATCTAGTCAGAATATGAATGTCATCTGTTACAAGAAAGTTATTGACTTCATGGGCCTTGTTTCTCAGGTATATACTGTATGTTAATATGGGCTATATTTAGCACTTTGCTGGGTTGCTTGATTGTTTTTAATGCTTTACTGGGAAGCTTATCAGAGGTGGACTTACTCATGTTATTTACATTGGAGCTGATAGTGCAGGGTGAGCTGCATAAAGTGGTCTTCCTACTATTTCACACCGCCTCAGTGCTAACAATGTAACTCTGGTTTATAGGCTCATGATTACTGCTTACAATAGCTGTAGGATAAACAGTTGTATTCGGTGCAATTAGGGGTACATAAATTAAATTACTTACAYTGTGTTTGCCAATGCCACTAAGATCATGTACATTTGATGCAGCATTATGACGACTCATTGTCACAATGGTAGGGATTAACTGGTCTTGGATCATTTACCAGTCATTGTTTCAACGCAGCCTTGAAATGCGTGTACAGAGTCCAGAAGCCAAAATGTTTTGGATGGACTCCGTCATTCCTGTAGAGTATCGTCTGTTTCCAGAAGGTGTCAAAGTTATCAATAAAAGTGACTTCAGCAGAGCTACAGTAGTCTTTTAGCCATATGTGTAATGGCAGCAGTCTGCTGAATCTTTCACACCCGTGGCCCAATGATGGTACTGGACCTGAAATTATTGGCCGTTTTTTGGAGTCTTTTAATGCTAAAATCAGTTCTTTAAAATCCATTTTCAAATGTTCCGAGCTAGCCCTCCTGATGTTGTTTGACCCCACATGGACTACGACAGTGTCAGCTCCCGGCATCTGTGGTAGAACAGTCGGAAGCGGCCTTGTTATGTCCTGTACTCGTGCTCCTGGGTAGCACAGGGTTTTTGCCTTGGGAACCGAGATGTTTCTCACCATAGAGCTGCCTATGATGACAGCTGGTGATGTTGAATGGGCCGGTCTCTCAGGCAGCCTCACGGTCTGGTGAGGCTGGGAGCACCGAGGATCTGAACCCGAGGTAGAAGCCACCGGAAAGGGAGACAGAACCGAGGACCAAGACGCAGGTACCTCCGGATCCGATCTTGATTGGGAAGCCACCAAGGACGAAGGCGCCGGAACCTCTGAATCCAGTGAGGCAAAGCTGTTTCTGGTCTGTGTCAGTTCCGGGCTCAGCATCTCCATGGAGACCCCTGTTGCCAGAGGACGCCTTCTTCGACTTCCATAGCGAGTGACGTACCTCCATGGCTGGTGGTTGGGTCGAGATCAGCGCCGTTCTCCAGGGAAGTGGGAGACCCCTTYGGGGATGGAACCCTGCTTAGCACCGGCCAGTCGGCTGTGGAGAGCCGACACAGCGGCGAAACTTCCACCAGAGAAGAGTGGCGTCCGGCTAAAAATAAAAAGTAGGTGGGCATGGGTTCCCCAGTAGCCCATGTAGGTTTGCTACTTGCTTACTAAGAGTAGCTACTTCACTCCTGTAGTCCTCTGCAAGCAAGCAGTTGCTACATTGAAAATCAGCGCGGTCCACATTGTGGCGGAACAAAGCAAAGTAAACACAGCTCCTGCAACGTTGGAAACATTCACTAGCAGCCTCCATTTGAGGCCGCCGAGCCAGCTAGGCTAGCTGGGCTTTCACGTCTCTCCCCCTATACGGAATCTGGCAGGATCCCGGGACAGATAGCAGCGCTCACAGCAATGTAAACCAACAGAGCCGCAGGATTCAAAATAACATAAAAGTATATAAAAACACTGTCAGCTTTTAGGTTTCAGCGTTCAACAGGTTTCAGTTTCGGCGTTTGACAGCGTTCAACAACAACAAACATGCATCGCGCTCTGATATGGTTGGCCCAATGCCTGATTTAAAGGAAACAATTAAAACCTCTCTAGGGTATGTGGGACGCTAGCGTCCCACCTGGCCAACATCCGGTAAAATTGCAGAGCGCCAAATTCAAAATACAGGAATACACATCATTCAAGCAGTTCTCATGAAAAATATCAACAAACGTTGCAACCTCCTAACAGACGAAAGAACCATATATGTGACAATTTTTCCATTTTAAGATAATCAGTTATTTTTATATTATTAATTGTGTGTACCACATTAGTGTTTTATGTTGACAAATAATTCACCATACCCATATCTTCCAACAACAATGATATTTTTTTGTTATTTCAAAAAATACTTTTTTTTATTGTCGTTTTAATTTTTAGAATGTGGAAGAACAGTATATCTCCAGTGATGATTTCAGTTTGTGGAAGAACAATATACAGTGGGAGAACAAGTATTTGATACACTGCCGATTTTGCAGGTTTCCTACTTACAAAAGTCGTAAGATCTGTAATTTTTATCATAGGTACACTTCAACTGTGAGAGACGGAATCTAAAACAAAAATCCAGAAAACACATTGTATGATTTTTAAGTAATTAATTTGCATTTTATTGCATGACATAATATTTGATCAAGCACAACCAGTAAGAAATATCCTTCAAATAAACCTGTAGTTTTTTCTTTAAGAAGCCCTCCTTTCTTCCACTCACTATACCTGTATTAACTGCAACCTGTTTGAACTCGTTACCTGTATAAAAGACACACCTGTCCACACACTCAATCAAACAGACTCCAACCTCTCCACAATGGCCAAGACCAGAGAGCTGTATAAGGACATCAGGGATAAAATTGTAGACATGCAACAGGCTGGATGGGCTACAGGCACATAGGCAAGCAGCTTGGTGAGAAGGCAACAACTGTTGGCGAATTATTAGAAAATGGAAGAAGTCAAATGACGGTCAATCACCCTCGGTCTGGGGCTCCATGCAAGATCTCACCTCGTGGCATCAATGATCATGAGGAAGGTGAGTTATCAGCCCAGAACTACACGCAGACCTGGTCAAATGACCTGGAGAGAGCTGGGACCACAGTTCTCAAAGAAAACCATTAGTAACACACTACACCGTCATGGATTAAAATCCGCAGCGCACGCAAGGTCCACCTGCTCAAGCCAGGCCTGTCCAGCCCGTCTGAAGTTTCGCAATACCCATCTGATGAATTCCAAGGAGGAATGGTTGAGACGGGTCATTGCTGGTCTGCATGACGACAAAAATAGATTAGAGTCTTTTGGATCTAAGACTCCCTTCCGCCGGTTTGGAGCGGAAGAAGAAGGATGAGTACAACCCAAGGAACCACCATCCAACCTGAAGCTTGCATGGAGGTGGGAATAGCGATCATTTCCTCTTGGGGATGCTTTCTCTCGCAAAGCGTACAGGATATGACTGCCACCGTATTGAGGGAGGATGGCGATGGCAGGCCATGTATCGCGAGATCAATGGCCAACAACTCCTCCCTCAGTACAGCAGCATTGAAGATGGGTCGTGGCTGGGTCTTCCAGCATGACAACGACCCGAAACACACAGCCAGGGCAACTAAGGAGTGGCGCCGTAAGAAGCATCTCAAGGTCCTGGAGTGGCCTAGCCAGTCTCCAGACCTGAACCCAATAGAAAATCTTTGGAGGGAGCTGAAAGTCCGTATTGCCCAGCGACAGCCCCGAAACCTGAAGGATCTGGAGAAGATCTGTATGGAGGAGAAGGCCAAAATCCCTGCTGCAGTGTGTGCAAACCTGGTCAAGAACTACAGGAAACGTATGATCTCTGTAATTGCAAACAAAGGTTTCTGTACCAAATATTAAGATCTGCTTTTCTGATGTATCAAATACTTATGTCATGCAATAAAATGCAAATTAATTACTTAAAAATCATACAATGTGATTTTCTGGATTTTTGTTTTAGATTCCGTCTCTCATAGTTGAAGTGTACCCATGATAGAAATTACAGACCTCTACATGCTTTGTAAGTAGGAAAACCTGCAAAATCGGCAGTGTATCAAATACTTGTTCTCCCCACTGTATGTGACATTTTGCATGACTCTTGTAAGATGTCCTTTTTTAACACCTGATATGATGTTTTAAGTACTTTCAAGTACAGATGCCTTTCATGTAAATAACTTAACTGCAATATGTAGTTAATTCATTTGTATGGAGGTTCATTTAAAGGTGGTCTATCAACTTCAGCACTGATGACTTTTCTTAAAAGTTGAGTCATGAAATCTTAGTCTCATTTAAAATGAAGCCCTCAATGTGAACATACCATAGAATAACTACAAAAATAGAATACAATTAAATGAATTCAATCAAAACAAGCACAACTTGTACATATCAAATATGGATCAATGTGATGTGCCAATATGCATGTCCATTATGCAGGTCCCTAAGGTCAATATTACAAAACGTTCAGAAAACCATTCACTTTGCGTTTAACACTATGATCAGCAATTAAGTTTTGAATTGCATTAAACCCATGCTAAAGGCAAGAAATGTCCTTCTGTACTGAGGTGACAGCAGTAAATAAGTATTAACTGCTTAGAGTTAATGCTAAATGTGGTGACAGAGAGAYGTACTGTATATTGTAATGAATAAAAAAAGGGAATCAAGATCAAATGAATACTCACATACTGTATGTGATGACTTATTTGTTTTTAATTAATTCAGATTAAAAAATAGTGTTATACATCAGCTTAAAGATGAACTTCTTGTTAATCCAGCCGCTGTGTCAGATTTCAAAAAGGCTTTACGGCTAAAGCATACCATGCGATTATCTGAGGACAGCGCCCCGTGTAAAAAAGCATACAAACATTTACCAGCCAAGTAGAGGAGTCACTAAAGTCAGAAATAGCGATAAAATTAATCACTTACCTTTGATGATCTTCATATGGTTGCACTCACAAGACTCCCAGTTACACAGTAAATGTTCTTTTAGTTCGATAAAGTCCCTCTTTATGTCCCAAAAACTCAGTTTTGTTGGCGCGTTTTGTTCAGTAATCCAATGGCTCCAAGGCGGTCACAACAGGCAGACRAATACATAATAAAAGTACCGGTAAAGTTTGTCGAAACATGTCAAACGATGTTTATAATTAGTCCTCAGGTTGTTTATTGTCTTTTATAATCAATCATATTTCAACCGGACAATACCGATTTCAATAGAAAGGGAAAATAACAAACGGCGCGCAAAATCAGGTCTGCAAACTTCCTCTGTCCTCTGACCAAAATGGCTTTTTACTCAACGTTTTTCAAAATAAAAGCCTGACACCATGTCTAAAGACTGTTGACATCTAGTGGAAGCCATAGGAACTGCAATCTGAATCCTAACCCATTGGATTTTCTATAGGCATTGAGTTGAAAAACAGCCATATGAAAATAATTCCACTTCCTGGATGGATTTTTCTCAGGTTTTCGCCTGCCATATCAGTTCTGTTATACTCACAGACATTATTTTTACCAATTAAATGCATATCCTAGCTTCTGGGCCTGAGTAACAGGCAGTTTACTTTGGGCACGCTTTTCGTCTGGAGGTGAAAATACTGCCCCATACCCAAGAGATGTTAAAAAATGGAGTGGAACTGGCTTCGAGATCCAGAGTTGAGTTTGAAGGGCCTACATGATGAGATTATGAACAAAGGAGCAAGGTAATTTTTATTTGTCAAACGGCAGCCAAGCATCGATGATCATGTCACCAGAATAAAAACCTCTATATTTATTGGAAGGGAGCATCAAGCTCATCACCTTGCACTTTCACCACCCTGTGAAGTTCATCATCATTTACTTAATCTGTTCCTGATAAACTGCATTGTTTCCTGAGTTGTAGTGGGAGTACAATGCACAATATAATCGCGTGATTCCAAATTTGCTTAGATATGATGGTTATTATATCAGTATTTACACATGAAGGCGTTTCTATCGCAAGTTCTCGCATAATACATTTTACCTACACAAAAAGATCCCAACAAGTCGAATAAAGAAATTGTCAGCGTTTATAAAATTGTACCGAAACTTCCTGTTTCCATCACACCGTCGTGATTTATTTTTTATACAGTATGACTATACTCTCATGAAAACTGTGGATGGAAATGTGGTCACTGTCAAAGATTTTTTTGTCTACAATACAGCTTCTTGTAGAGCATTGATGTTGCTCTGAAAGGTCAAATATTTTACTATCTGCAATAACAATGTATGAAGTAGCCTGCAATAAAAAGGTCATATTTCCTGTCTAACTGTGTGCATGTGTAACAGTATAACTTTAGTACCGTCCCCTTGCCCCGACACGGGCGCGAACCAGGGACCCTCTGCACACATCAACAACTGACAACCACGAAGCGTCGTTACCCATCGCTCCACAAAAGCCGCGGCCCTTGCAGAGCAAGGGGAAACCCTACCTAAGTCTCAGAGCAAGTGACGTAACTGATTGAAATGCTAGTAGCGCGTACCCGCTAACTAGCTAGCCATTTCACATCCGTTACACATGCCCTCCTTCCAACTTCTCCCTTTTTCTGCAGCAACCAGTGATCCGGGTCAACAGCATCAATGTAACAGTATAACTTTACGTCGTCCCCTCGCCCCAACACGGGCGCGAACCAGGGCCCCTCTGCACACATCAACAACTGACACCCACGAAGCGTCGTTACCCATCGCTCCACAAAAGCCGCGGCCCTTGCAGAGCAAGGGGAAACCCTACCTAAGTCTCAGAGCAAGTGACGTAACTGATTGAAATGCTAGTAGCGCGTACCCGCTAACTAGCTAGCCATTTCACATCCGTTACACATGCACTAAAGACACATTTACAGTGTGAAATCTTCTGTTTAATATTTCATCAGTCAGGTAACTTCCTTATTCCTTCTGTCTGCACTACCACTTCCTCTACTGTWGCAGTTGCTCTATTGTTGTTCTGTTCCCTTTCCAGAGAATTCTGAAAGATGACGCTATCAGTAACCACACAAATTTTCCCTATACCCATCATGATGTTGCTACAACCTAGCCTATGAATGAAAGTTTACAATGTAGGTGCACACAGGTCGAGAGACAAATTTTAGATGACAGTGACACACTTACCTGCATCTAGCTGATATAGGGTGTAATCATTGGTCCAACAGTTGCAAAGTTTCTATTGGACAACTGCAGGTGTTTATCCACGTTTTTATTCCGTTTGCTTCCCTTTAAGAAACATTTTTCAACAGAATCGGCGGAATGAATAGACCCCTGATTACGCGTAAACACAGTTCACTTTCATAGCAGCCATGTTGTATTCCTTCTTGCATCAATGCACTCTCCTCTTCCCACTTCTTCCCTTCGCTTCTGTACTTTAACGCACAACACATGAGCTGTATGTGACCAGGCAAAGAAACTTTCCAAGCCAAACCCCTACACAGCACCATATTAGCTAAAGTAACGTCATAGTCAGCATAGCTAATAGAACTAAAGCGTTAGTAAACCCGTTACAATCATGCAGTAACATTACGGTGTACAGTCAGTAAGCCATTACACCAGCGGGCCCAGGTGGCAATAAATTAGTAATACCAAAAGCTTACCATGACTTGCAAGAGTTCCAGTGTTGTGTTGGAAAGTCATAGCCAGCTAGCTAATATAGCATCCCTCTGATTGAGCAGGGTGTTTCAGTAGGATAGACTAGCTAGCTGCATTTGCTAACTAAGTAAGTGAAACTGAAGAGAAAAAAATGACAATATTTCTCTCTCTCTACTTCTCTCTTGCTTCTTCATTTTGGAAGAATTTAATTTGTTAAAAACTGTTCAACTATTGTCTTTCTCTCTCTCTTTGAGTCAACTACTCACCACATGTTATACACTGCAGTACTAGCTAGCTGTAATGTCACGTCGTGTATGTAGGTGGCAGGGAAGTCAAGCGCAGGAGAATTAAACTTGGTATAAAATTTACTATTTTAATAACTTAAAACATAAACTCCAAAACCAAAGTCCATAATAAAATAAATGCGGGTACAAAACCCGTCGCACACCAATCCATAAAACATGAACATAACAATAAACAATTTATGACAAGGACATGAGGGGAAACAGAGGGTTACACAACAATTAATGAATGGGAATGGAACCAGGTGTGTAAGAAGACCAGACAAAACCAATGGAAAATGAAACATAGATCAATGATGGCTAGAAGACCGGTGACGTCGATCGCCGAGCACCGCCCGAACAAGGAGAGGCATCGACTTCGGGAGAAGTCGTGACAGTAGCTTATGCTTTCAGTACTAGATGAATTCTCTGATCCTTTGATTGGGTGGACATGTCAGTTCATGCTGCAAGAGCTCTGATAGACTGGAGGATGTCCTCAGGAAGTTGTCATAATTACTGTGTAGGTGTATGGAAGGGGGTGAGAATCATGAGCCTCCAAGGTCTGGTATTGCAGTCAATGGACCCAGAAGAGGACAGAAGCTAGCTGTCCTCCGGCTACCCTACAGAGTGCTGTTGAGGCTACTGTAGACCTTCTTTGCAAAATAGTGTGTGTTAATCAATTATTTGGTGACGTGATTATATTTTGTATAGTTTTATCTAAAAATTAGAACTTTTTCAATGTTTTACAATAAACATTTTTATGAAATACACTGAGGAGGAGGGTCTTCACCTTCCTCCTCTGAGGAGGTTCCACTGTTCTAAACACAACTGGAGACATTCCCATCGGAACATTTGCTCAGATAAATACATTCTAGTTCCTTCTGTTTAATTTCCTCAAATGGAGATAACATACAGCTCAACTCTAAAGTTGTAAGTAATTAAAGAGGGGCAAATTAGATAGATACTGGACATCAGACGTCTTTCAACTTTTACTGTTGAAATTAGGAGGCTACAGTAGGCTACTAAATACAACTTCCAGTGTCACACTGACTCACAAAATTTACTCAAGTGTTTCTTTTATTTTGGCATTTACCAGTATGCCTACAGTCGGGAAGGCCGCAACTTAGACAACATRCGCCAAATATACAGCTTTTTGCATTGTGGCCATAGACATATCCATAGAAGGGTTTTGGAACCTTTTAAGTCTTAAACTCACAGGTACACTAGCAATGGCTGCCAGTCCTGATTTGAATGGGTACTGCCATCTATGGATTATATTTCTATGGTTGGTTGCAGCTCTCTATTTGCCTTTTGCAAACTTCAAAATACAATATCACGGGAAAAACATACAGTTTGGAAAGCAACTAATATTTTAATTTCAACTTACTCTGCCGATTGTCCGTAGGGGGAAATTAAGAAAAAAAAACATCTAATAGAACATAAATTAAACAGACTTTCCAAATGTGGGTCTGTTGTATACCCACTTCATCTCCGCTTACCTCAAGTCCTGCACGTGCGCCATACCTGCACAAAAAAAGCAATAACTTTTATTTTGAGAGGAAGAGAGGAACCGACCTCGCTGAGGAACTCCATAGTTCTACAACAGACCCACATTTGGAAATTCTGTTTAATTATATGTTCAATTAGATGGTTTTTTTTTTCAAATTCCCCCCTGCATTAGGGTCAAGCCTACAGACAATTGACAGAGTAAGTTGAAATTGAATTGTATTTATTAAGGATCCACATTACTCTTCCTGGGGTCCAGCAAAATTAAGGCAGTTACAGTAGGGCAAAAAAGTATTTAGTCAGCCACCAATTGTGCAAGTTCTCCCACTTAAAAAGATGAGGCCTGTAATTTTCATCATAGGTACACTTCAACTATGACAGACACAATGAGAAGAAAAAAAATCAAGAAAATCACATTGTAGGATTTTTAATGAATTTATTTGCAAATTATGGTGGAAAATAAGTATTTGGTCAATAACAAAAGTTTATCTCAATACTTTGTTATATACCCTTTGTTGGCATTGACAGAGGTCAAACGTTTTCTGTAAGTCTTCACAAGGTTTTCACACACTGTTGCTGGTATTTTGGCCCATTCCTCCATGCAGATTTCCCTATTCATCAGGACACAAACCGCCTGCCTTCCTCTAGTTACCATAGCTCACTGGAATGACAGAGGCATGAAATAAATAACACTATGCATGATGACGTTACACAGGCACCCCACCCCATCCTCTAAACCAGTGTGGGAAGGACTTGCTACTCGTTGAGGTGCTATGAGTAACTGTGTGTGTGTGTGTGTGTGTTGTGTGTGTTGTGTGTGTGTGTGTGTGTGTTGTGTTGTGTGTGTGTGTGTGTGTGTGTGTGTGTGTGGTTTCTCTCCTAG